>NC_086172.1:41460000-41560000 GCF_023053635.1 Elgaria multicarinata webbii
ACACATTTTTTATGGAGAGGAAAAATATGTTTGGTGATATAGCTATGTTTCTGTGCAGCTGGCATACAGACCTTGCTAAGGAGCTAGGTAGTTTCATTGACATCCTCCTCCTCCTCCTCCTCCCCTAAAGATGAACACTCTTTCCCTTCCATTATCATATACTTGGGAAAGGAACGGAACCTCTCGTGCAAGCACTGAGTCATTACTGACTCTTGGAGGGACGCCAGCTTTCGCTGATGTTTTCTTGGCAGGCCTTATAGCGGGGTGGTTTGCCATTGCCTTCCCCGGCCATTATTACCTTTCCCCCAGCTAACTGGGTACTCATTTTACCAACTTCGGGAGGATGGAAGGCTGAGTCGACCCGAGCGGGCTGCCTGAAACCAGCTTCCGCTGGGATCGAACTCAGGCTGTGGGGAGAGTTTCAGGGACAAGTGACAGGAACTCCCTTCCGTGAATTCTTGTTCTTTGCAAGACACCTCCATTTTTCTTCATTTCCCTCTGCCTCTTTCTTTAACTAGAAAAATCACATTGCATGGATATTAAAGCTGCCTGCCTTAATTTCTAGTTTCCATGGGCATGGCTAGACGAGGGGGGTGGAGGGAGATGATCTCACGATATGATGATCGCAAGAGCCTCCCCCTCAGTCTCCACGTGGCGTGTGATGTCCCAGGAGGAAGAGGACGTTGCACCTGCCATTTTTTCAAAAATCGAAAAAGAGCGCAGGAGCGCTCCATCGCAAAAGTGAGGTTTTTGTTTTTGTTTTTAAAAACAAAAACAGTTAACCGTGAGGACCTGGGAACCGGGCACGGAGCTCCTGAGGAGGGTGAGGTGGGAGGAGCTTCGTGCCCAGTTCCCAGGTCCTCACGGTTAACCATGAGGACCTGGGACGAAACCGGGACAGCCGGGACATCAGCGGTCTCGGGATCATCCCAAGACCACAGGAAAAGTCGGGATTAAAGGATAGGGTGATATCCCAGGGCAAGGGATGGATGATCCCTCCCTGCTCCCGGGATTCCCTGTGTGTCATGTGGATGCACAGGGACGATCCCCAGGATATCGACCCATCTAGACGTGCTCCATGGTTTTTTTTTGGTATAATAATAATAATAATAATAATAATAAATGTATTTCTTACCCGCCTCTCCTTTTAGATCGAGGCGGGGAACAACATTAGAACAGGAATCAATACATCTTAAAAATTCATGATTTAACATTGATCTGGATAGGCCTGCCGGAAAAGGCTAGTCTTTAAAGCTGCCTTAAAATCACACATAGAGTTAATTTTACGAATCTCCTCCGGCAGGCCATTCCACAATCTGGGGGCGACAGAAGAAAAGGTCCTCTGGGAAACTGATGTCAGCCTAGTTTTAGCTGACTGAAGTAAGTTCACCCCAGAGGACCTGAGTGTGCGGGGCGGACTATATGGGAGAAGGCGATCCCGCAAGTAACCTGGACCCAAACCATTTAGGGCTTTAAAGGTAATGACCAACACTTTGTACTTTGCCCGGAAACTAATTGGCAGCCAGTGGAGTGATTTTAATGTTGGTGTAATGTGGTCACCCCTAGGTGTACTGGTGACCAACCTGGCTGCCATATTTTGAACTAGTTGAAGTTTCCGAACTAGGTACAATGGTAGCCCTATGTAGAGCGCATTGCAGAAGTCAAGCCTTGAGGTTACCAGCGCGTGCACTACTGTCTTTAGGTCTTCTGACTCTAAGAAGGGGCGCAGCTGGCGTATCAGCCGAAGCTGATAGTAGGCACTCCTGGCCGTCGCATCTATATGTAAACCTTAACTCTTCTCTTAATCTGATTTTTAAAACATAAATAAATAAATAGAATATGTATTCGCACCAGAGCATACATTTCATTAAAAGCACTGCAGTTTGGATATTTCATTTACCATTTGGATGTGCATCTCATTCACTCCATAGGGTGCTTCAGACCAGGCTTTTATTGTGCACCCCCCTGTTTCATTTATAGAATTTTATGGGGGATCCAGACCATTCTGTATTTTCTCATGGCTGCTTCTATCTTTTTTCTTACTGCAGAAAATCTGTTATGGAGAAACTGCACAATGCCTTCTAAGTGGTAGCACTAGGAGCCCCCATCTAGAAGCACTGACAGAAGCATTGGGCAGTTTCTGATGCTGCCACTGTGGCTCTGCTAATTCTGTTATGCCAGTGGAACAGACCACCAGCACAACAGGAACTAGTTGTCCCTGATATAACCCCAGAAATAAGCAGAAATGCTGGTTTCCAGAACGAGATGGTACAGCAAAACCTCCTTCTGTGAGCTCCGCTAACCTGGCCCGTACCAGGCAGTCCATTTTTCTAGTGCAGGAGCAGTATGGGATCTTGCCTGTAGAGTTGGAAAGGGATCTTGAAGGTAATCTGAGTTATCTAGTCCAACCCTTAATCAACACAGGATCTGCACTGCAGGATCTACCTCATCCATGACAGACGGTTGTCCAGCCTCTACCCCTAACGAAGGAGAGCCCACCCAAATTCTGCCTCACAATTTATACCTTAAATTTTAAAGGATCCTATGGGGAATGGAATTGGGCATGGAGAGCATGCATCTGAGGTCCAAGAAGCTTCAGCCTAACTTGCAACTTTAGCAGGTGAATCTCTACCGCCAACGTTCAGTAGCAGTGTGAGGGCAGCACTCATGTATGGCCCGTGGTCCTTATCCTTTGAAAAAACAAACATGATTATTCTAGATGTCTTGGGGGTCCCTTTGAATTGTAAGGATCCCGCCTAACCTGGTCTCTTCCCTTATTTGGTGCCCAGTCCATCCACACATGTAGGCCCACTTTACAAACGGGGGAATGGCGCACCTTTCCTTGAATTGGGTTAAGACTTCTGTTGTTCAGTCCAACTTTTTAAGGAGATATGAATTACTCTTCTGTATTTCTGGGCCACTGCAGAAAACAAAAGAACGTTGGAAGTATATTTCTCACTTGGTGGCAGACAATATTTCTCTCTAGGTAAGCTGGCCCTGACATTTCCTTTTCATTTAAGTTATTGTTTCCAGAAGTGTCTTGGCTGTTGTTCAGAGTTTCCTTACAAGCAGTAATCATCTCAAAAAGCTTTTGGAGATCACAGTCACTGAAAAAGCCTAGATAGAAGGATGTCCTAAATAATAGCATCGTGTATTTTGACAGGGCCAATTTAGGTGGAAAGAATTGTTGTTTACTTGCTGAACACTTATTTTACTTCGCATATTCTCTGAAGGACATGGCATGTGAACTGAGAATCCAAACTGGAGCCATTTTCTTGTTAAATCAAATACTTTAACAATATATATGTTTTGAAAATTCGAACAATGTAGAAATATGCATATGTCTCTGAGGGTAAGGTTGAGATAAGCCTGGTCACTTAAGGAACATGGCAAAGTAAAAAAGGAGCTAATTTCCTAAAACGAGTTGACCTTTTTTCAGAGAACTGAGGTGGTTTGAAAGAGGAATCTCTCCTTTGGGTGTGAACACTCATCCCCACTTTCTTCTCCAGTAAACAACTGTTTTGCAGATTTTAGGTTTTATATTGTTTAAGGACCAAATTAGAACTGATGTTGGTAGTTCAGTCCGGCTTGCAATTAACTTATCTGGGTCATGCTGATTGAAATGCCGCATGGGCAGGCATGAAAGGGAACCTTGACTTCCCAGTCTTTAAAAAGTAGTTTCCTTCAGGGGAGGGGAAAATATGTGGATAGGGGAAAGTCTAGTTGAAATTTCCCTCTCATCCCCTGCTTTACAGGAATTCAGCATGAACCATGGAGGTTTATGTTACTGTCGGATCTAATCGCACCCTAAGATACCTGCAAAATTTGTAATATTTGTTTACCCCACAGGATGTGAATCCTCTCTCAAATATCTTTCAGTTCATAACCTCTTTATCTCCAGCCTTAGAGGTTATGAAACCCTTTTGAAGTCATGGTGATTTACAAGGTGTATCAAGGTTACAGCCATTAACCATCAGGGCCTGCTCCAGATGGAACCGTCCCCCAGGGCTAACAGTCATCTTGACCCCGTGGGGAAGAAGAAGGAGCTGTTGGTCTGCCCCTCCCTTGGGAAATGCAAGGGGGAAGCAGGGCCTTCCCACCAGCCCTGCTGAACAATCTCCTTAATTTCTTTTTCTTTCCCCCCTCTTCCCTCTCCATTCCCTTTCCCTTGTGTGTCATATTTTTTTAGAATGTAAGCCTGAGGGCAGGGACTGTTGTCTTTACGGATTGATTCTAAGTTGCTCCGGGAGCCTTTTTGGCTGAGGTGCGGGATAAAAATACTATAAATAAATCAGCATTGTTTTCAAGGTAAAACTCTCACATCGGTAATTACTGGTAAGCAGTCTTCATGGCAAAACCAATAGTGGTTGTTAATACTAGTGCGTAATGTAGGTTGGGGCAAGGAGGGGAGAGATTTCACCTTCTCAGATCAACTTGCCGGTTTGTTTTAGAATTTCTTCAGACAAGCGTTTTATCGCACACTCGTGACTGGCCACTCACAGTTCATTTTGCTGATGCAGCGATCCTCCCATGCATCTCCCACACCTTTTGCTATTTTTCTGTCACAAAATAAGACCCTGAAAATCTGATTCTTTTGCCTGTGTTGAAACTTGTGGCCATTTCCTGCTGTGTGCAGGAGAAACTGCATGATAAAAATGCCCATTGAATGGGCCACATGGTCATTGCGTACTTCTTCTTTCTTCCCCATGTGAAGAAAGAGGAAGCTGTTCTTCCCTATTGTGGGGCAGAAGCAGGAGGCAAAGTTATGGTAGGGAAACGCGAAACCCCCCCCCCCCCCATCTGATGATCCTCTTAGAATGCCAAAGAACATCAAATGGAGTCAGGTGCAAAATAGTGGCTCAGGAAAGCAGACATACAGCTACTAAAATTAAGGAAGAGGGTATCAATCAGTAAATGGTTCAGACCAAGAATTTATTTTCAGCATCAGAACTGAGCTTGCACGCCTTTCACTCACACAAAAACTATTCCTGGTCTTCCCCCTACCTTGCCAAGTATTCATCCTTTCAGTAGCTTCATTTAGGGTGCGGATGGTGGTAGCTGCTGCTTTTAAACCTTTGGGAAACCCTTGCTGATCTATTGCAATAGGGCAACCCATCCAGAGGTATTACAAATGACCAGTGGATCCTGATCTCCCAAACTGAGTTCAGACCTTGGGCTGAAAGAAGTTCCATACTACTGTGAAATAGGTTACATTGAATGCAGCCTGATGCACATATAATGTTGCAAATAAGAGCATCTGACTCTATTTATTCCACTTTTGAATCAATTTATTTACATTATTCATACTTTGCCCCTCAATGTTTCCATTTTCAGGCTTATAAAACTGACTAAAGTGATTTTTTTTTAAAAAAAGGTTAAAACGTTTAAACCATATTAAAACAGCAAAGCAATAAAAGAGGTTAAAACCAAATTCAGAGGATGAAATGGCCTAGATAAAAAATTAAAATAAAAGGTGTTTTGCTTGGTGCCACAGAAGACATCAAGAGCAGTCGCTAGGTGAGCATTTCTGTCAAAGATGCTCCATCAATGTGACTCACAAACTGAAACTCTTTGGTATCCAGCATTGAACCTCTAAAATGAGGGTACCTGAAGAAGGGCCTTTGAGGATTCCCTTCACATGCTTCAAGGTTTGTACAGGTTCATTTGTCATCTTAGGGCAGATTTTTCTTCTCACGTATCCAATGTTGTGTTAATTTTGTCCACGACAAGATATCTGGATGCTTTTCTTGAACAATGGAGGAAAGATTTGTTCTTTAAGAAAAGAAGTTACATGCTGGTTAAAAAAAAAAAAGTTTGGAGCCTTACCTCTTCACCACACTTATTGGAGAAATGGTTATATAACACCATGGAATTACTTGTCCCTTCAGATAGATTTCTCACCTGTCTTTTTTCTTCTTCTTCCTGTCAGCCACTTTGTCTCTGGACGTTGCTTTACCTCTATCCCGTTTCTTCACTTCATTTCACTTTCTGGGGTTGTTAGACACTTTCACATGTCTTGTGCTTCTTATTAACTTTCCTTCATAATTTGTTTCCTGCTTGAATCCTCCTTGAGATATGTAAAGGCATTTTGCCATTATATTTTCATTTGTTTTCAAATAGTTCTTTCTCTGAGCTATTACTATTTCCAACAGACATTGAGGAAGTTAACTTTGTGACCATTCTCTTGTTTCAAGAGAAAATGCTAACTTGAGAAGCATGGGATAAAAAAAGAAGACTCCTTATGTCTTTATATTGAAGATTATGACTGCAGCATTTCTGATTAATAGAGGCTGTGTGACGCCTGACTCTTATTTGATAAATAAAAAAGTAAAGAGTACTGACAGAAAGAGAAAAGAGTATAGACAATACCTCAGGTTTACCTTGTTCCAAGACTATGTTGTTTTTGGACTGACATAGCAACATAAATGAATTAGTTCTGCTATACTGCAAAAACAAAACATGTTTAAGAGAAGGCAACCAACATGCCGAAACAGGTTTCCACATGCAAGTCGGTATTCTGTTACATGAGGTGTGGGGAGAGATTCCATCCATAAAGTAAGTACAGCTTTTCCAATTCCCACGTGGTAGGCTGTGCTTGCAAACTAGACTGGGCTGGCTCTGCCATTACATGGAGTCAGGGGGCTGCTTCAGGAAGTAAATACTGGGGTGGGGGAAGAAGTAGAGGCAAGGTGTTGGAGAACAGAGTTGTGCCACAGGTTTGCCCCATGCTTCTTAAGCCTGCTGCCCAATGGAGATGCAATGGAGGATGCTGTCAGTCCAGTTGTTTTCTGAATTTATTTTATTTATGTATTATATTTCTATACCACCCATCAGCCAAAGTTCTATGGGTAATCCACAAAACAAAACTTAAAGCCATAAAATACAATGACTTAGTAAAATGTAATATAAAAATAATAAGTATTTTATAAATACTTATTATTTATAAAATAATAGTAACCAAAGTAGTAACCAAAATAAAAGCCAACAGCAATGAAAAGATCTCGTTCTCTCTCTCCCCTCTACTAATGCATGTTTTTAAAACTGAAGGACTAAAAGCCTAGGGGGGGAAAAAGGTCTTCACCTGGCACCAAAAAGATCACAACATAGGCACCAGGTGAGCCTCTCTGGGGCGGGCATTCCACAATGGGGGTGCCACCACAGAAAAGGCCCTCCCCTTAGTAGCCATATCATTTGGCGGCGGTGGTGGTGGTACTTGGAGAAGGGCCACTGAGGATGTTCTTAGGGTCCAGGCAAGAATATGGAAGGAGACAATCATTCAGATAACCTAGTGCCAAGCTGTTTAGGGCTTTGTAGGCTAATACTAGCATCTAGAATTAGGCCTGGAAATGGACTGGCACCTGGAATGGGGGGTAGCCCTGGCTCAAGCTCTCCCACTGCCTGAGGTAAAAGAGCACACATCCCAACATGTCATGCCCCTTTCCTGCCACCGTATTATGCTCCACCCCTTCCTGCGTCGTGTCCCCTTCCTTTTACTGTGTTGCACTTGCTGCCTCCTTCCTGCTGCCGTGTCGTTCCCCCCATCCTTGCTGTGTCATGCCCCCCATCCTATGTTGTGCCCATACCCCCTTCCCATGTTGCACCCCCTTTGCCTTACTGCTATGAGCCACATGGCTGGAAGAAATAGTCAACACAGCTCTTTAGAGAGCTGGCCAGGCCGAAATGCCTTGCTCTCGGGGGGTGCATCCTTCGTCAAGCATGGGAGCGGTGTCCCAGAAGATGCCTATATAGTCATGGCTCTCACAGTGCTTGGCACTGCAGAAGAACCCCCTCAGAGCCAGGCTTTTTGAAGAGCCATCCCAGCTGCTTCCTTGGTCAACATGGCTCTTCACAGGGTGGCCACTCTGGAAAGCCCCACCGACTGCTCTCTTGCTGTGGCAAATGCTGCACCCTGCGTCATGGGAGCACCAGCCTTGATGGGGATGGTTCTTGTCTTCCACTTCAGGCAGCAAAATGTCTTTAATCAGTGCTGCAAATGGGGCACATGCCAATGTATTAGATCACCCTTCCCCAACCTGGTGCCTTCCAGTTATTTTGGACTACAACTTTCAACATTCCTGACCATTTGCCATGCTGGCTAGGGCTGATGGGAGTTCCAAAATAATATTGAGGACACCAGGTTGGGGAAGGCTGAGTTGGATCTTAGCCTATGTTTAGTCCATGTGTAAGCTAAGCGCCTTCTCCCTTACCAACCTGCCCGGTCACTGAGGTCATCCGAGGGCCTGCTCCAGGTGGTTCCACCTAGATCCATCCTCCGATTGGAATCCACCAGGGGAAGAGCCTTCAGCGTGGTGGCGCCCCTCCTGTGGAATTCCCTGCCTCTGGAGGTCAGGCAGGCTCCAACCTTGTACTCCTTTCGGTGCCTCCTGAAAACATCTTTATTCCAAGAAGCCTTTCTTTAACATGCAGCCTTGGATTTCTGTGTTGTTGTTTTTTGCTTCTTTTTAAATTTTGTTTTAACTGTTTTATTCTGTTTTTATTTTCATTTTACCTTGTACACCGCTCTGAATTTTTTTCAATGAGGAGTGGTATATAAATATTCTAAATAAATAAATAAATAGGGTAGTTTTGAACCCATTGTTCAGTGGCAGGCTTATTGGTCCTGTTCAAATAACACACTAAGCCATGGTTAATCCGCTAACCCTTTTGCAGCAAATAGGTAGTGAGCATGTTTAAACTGTGTTATGTAGTCACCATGGTTAGGAATGATTCACACAACATGCTAAGCCATAATGTTTAGCTCAGAATGCTTAATCACTGTGGCTTAGTGTTTCATCTGAACAGGGTCATTCCATTCCAAGGACAGTTGGTTTTGAACTGACTAGAGATTGAAGAAATTGTTGGATTAGTAGTTGGCTAAGGGGGTCTGTCTGTCTGTCTGAATATGCCAAGCAACGAACAGAACATTGTGGAGAAAAACAAACTAATGCCTCACAACTCAGAGAACTAGCATTTGGCTTGTATTGGAAGTGGAATAGGCAGGAAACTGCATTTTTGAGTATGGCAAGACCCTACTGGAATTTGTTAAGATTCATTTCAGGGAGCTAGCTGCTTTCTTGGGGTTACATGTGAATTGCCTGAGGATTGTACCACAATTACTAAGGACTTTAGAAGAACAAACAAGGCTGCACCCACCCAACCTTTCACCATTAGGGTAGTATCTTATAGTCAAATAGGATACCTATTCTCAAAATTTCCTGTAGCGCTTCATTGGTGGTAGATGTAAGTTGAAACAAAAGCCATGAGTGGGAGAGAAGAAGAGGAGACCCTAACACAGCCCCCCCCAATATGTTATTTGCTAACAGCATAGGTGTGTGTGTGCGCAGGAGAAGGGCCAACAACTATGTTTTGCCTCAACCTTAATGTTATATCTCTGTGGCCCTGAACCAAAGGTCTCTAGAGTCCAGCATCCTGTTCTCCATAGTAAGCAATACTGCAACGTGTCAATCTCTGTTACAAAGTCCAGTTGGCTTCATGTCACTGTATTATTCACTGTGTTATTATTCAAACAATAATAACACTAAATCAATGTACACAAGAAGACATCCCAAGCCATTAAGCAGCTGTCCAACCATGGTCCCTACTATGAACTGTTAAAAATCTAAAAAGGCTTTAGAGGGATTTTGAGATCAATTAATCCAAAAAGACTAAAACAGACTACAATGAAAAGCAGTGTGTGTGTGTGTGTTTGGGTGTTTAAATAAGGGACTGGTGTGAAGAGACTTCAGTTTGGCTGAAGATTAGAAATTCACACTACATTGTACTACACTCTTATTGGTGTCTGTCACTCCATACTGCAAATTTATCAGGAAAAGGGTGATATTGTAGCACACAGAAGCAGTTCTTGGTACATATCTTTGCTCTATTAAGAGCATTGGCATTCCATCCCTGAAAATTATGGAGTTGTATGTGGTATCATGGACCATCTCAGGAAACCCAAGAGCCAGATAAAGCTTATGGGTGATACTACTGGTTTAAATTTAATTAGTTACCAAAATAAATAAATAAATAAATAGGATGTAACCTAAAGAATTTCTTGTCATCCAAATTACTCAGTAACCTGCTTTCTTTCCATTTGTGTAGAATGTTGAAATTGCTGATGGTGTCTAGAAAGTGACAATGAAGTGGGATCTTTGGTGTTTCAGCTGTCATTTCTATGTGTCAAATTGCCAGCACTTGGGTTTGTTATTTTTAGAATGGATTATTGTGCATATAGGGAAAGCAATCTGTGTTTTGCCCCGATGAGGTTCTTGGTAGCAGAGATCAACAGTGTGCTTGTGTTAGGTGCTGATGTACTGCAGACATTTCTGGGTACACAATAAAGAGCTGAGGCGTAAATTTTGAATCCGGTTGTGTTGCTCAGCTGCTCCATTCTATCAAGTGATGTTGCAGAGTCCTGTTATAAAAATCAAATAACCAGCACTTGGGGAAAAAAGCCACCTGAGAAATGTATTAATAATGAGAGCCAGTACAGTGTGATGGCTAACTGAGAATCTCTGATTCAGATCTCATTAGGTGACCTTGGGAAAGTCACTATCTTACAGGTTTGATGGGGGATAAAAATAAAATACTCCCCATTAATGTTACTTGAGCAATTTGGAGAAAGACTGGGAATGAAACTTGTCAAATAAACTGAGTGTAACATAAGAGGAGCCTTGCTGGATCAGGCCAAGGGTCCATCTAGTGCAGCACTCTGTTCACATAGCGGCCGACCAGGAAACTCTGTTCACATAGCAGCCGACCAGGAAGCAAGACATGGTGCAACGGTACCCTCCCACCCATGTTCCCCAACAACTGGGGTATATAGGCTTACTGCCTCTGATACTGATATCAAAGAGCTGCCTTACATGGAATCAGAACAGTAGTCCATCTACCCCAGTATTGTCTACTCGAATTAGCAACAGTTCTCAGATGTTTTTGTTTTTTAATGCCCTGCTTTCTCAGATCCCTTTTAACTGGAATTACCAATGGCTGAAACTGTTGCATTCAGAAGTCTATTGAAATTGCGTTAACTTCAGCTGCCTTAATTAGGCTGAATCTTTATGTAGCACATGATATGTTTACAAACAATCCCAGCACCCATTCTAATTTTCATGGCCTCCAAAGGTATGCGTGGAAGAACCTGCCAGAGATAAATAAAAGCCTAGTAATAGATAGGCAAAGAACTGTGTATGTCATTTTAGTTCAGAATCCTCAAATTAGACTTAATGGCCCAATGGCCCATTATGTCTAATGATACTTAGGCAATGTGGCAAAAACAAAGCCCTAACGGAATGGGTGTCACCTCACTCAGGAAATGATCAATGAGTGTGATGGCTCCTTTGTCTCTGAATTCCTCGCTTGTTATTACATAAGTTCTGGCTGGCAGACAGCTTAGGCTGCAACCATATGCACATTTACTCAGGAGTATGCCTCAGTAGACACAGGGGAACTAACTTTGGAGAAAACATGCATAGGAATGCACTTTAAAATTCCTGGAGAAGGTTATCAACGTTTATTAGTCCTGATGCCTCTATGATACCTCCAGCAACTAGAAGCAATAAGCCTATGTACACCAGTTGCTGGAGAACATGGGTGGGAGGGTGCTTCTACATTCATTTCTGTGGGCAGCTAGTTGGCCACTGTGTGAACACAATGGTGGACCAGATGAATCCTTGGTCTGATCCAGCAGAGTTCTTCTTCTGTTTTGTATGCCAAGATCCGCGATTCACTTTTCATTCACTTCGTTATGCTTAAGAAGGTTTATACATCGCCTTTCCAACGTAGGGCACCCAAGGCAGCTGACAATTCCCGCCCCCTCCCCTCGTCTGAGTAAACACGCCTGGGAGTGGGCTGAAATCCGGCTTCCAGGCAGGGTTTCTAGGCAGATCTGACCCCTGCGCTTTAAATAGAAGCGAACCAGCCACAATAGCCTGGGAAGTTCTCCCGTGTCATTCATGCCTCAGGCCGACTTTTGAGAAAACACGATTGCGCCGTAGAGCAAGACGAGCCGGTTACACACTAGAAACCATTCCGGCAAGAGGTTTTTGCACAGGGGAGTGTTGCCGGGCGCAGAAGGGAGGCGCGCGTGGAGTGAAAAGCAGCGCGAGGCACCCTTCGCTGCCCGCTTCCAACCGCCCTTCCTCGCGCCGGCATCCCTCTCCCATGCGCTCCCTGCCGCCGCCCTCCCCCTGCCGCCGCCGCCGCCGCGATGACCTTTCCCCTTTGCCAGTCCCCGCCCAATGGGGAAGCGCGTCCCGCCTGTTCCGCCGGCTGCTCCTGCTAGGGTGGTAGCGTGGCTGCGCGCGAGGGGTTCCGCGTCCTGCCTGCCTCCCCCCTCCCTCCCGTCGCTCCTCGGCAGTGTGTCGGGCATAGGGTCATCTATCCTCTCTCCGTCAGCAAGGTGAAGCCGCCCTCTCTGTCCGTGAGGCGGGAAAGGGGTGGCGACGGTGGGAGAAGGGGGCAGAGCAGGTCCCGCGCCGCGTGCCTGGCGGCGGCGGCCCCTTGTGCGCCGCTCCTCAGCCCTTTCCCTGAGGGGTGGGGTGGCGCCTCCCGTCAGCTCTACTGGGCGAGGGAACCCGTGGTAGCGGCGGGGTGGTCTGGAACAGGCGCCCGGGAAGAGAGGCCTGCGGTTGGGGGCGGGGGAGAGGAGGGACGAACGGAGGCTGTGGCTCTGCTTTGCCCACCTGCCTCCAGTGGAGCTGCGGCCACAATCCAGACCGACGCAGCTTGCGGCTTCGTACGTGTGACCGGGAGGGGTGGGGGGTCGGCCGAGCTGCTTGGGCCGTATGTGGAGGGGTGGGTGCTGCGGTGTGCTCTAAGGGTGTGCGTGTACGTGTGTGTGTGTGAATGCTTGCGGGGAGGAGCAGGCGTGTGCTTTCCCGGTGCGTAGGGCTGGGTCGGAGGGGATGCCCTAGTGGTGGGCGCCTGGCGCTAGAAGCAGCGTGCCTGCCGGTCGAGCGGAGAGCTAGGCTGGCAGGCAGGGATTTGCAGGCAGTTGGGTGGCAGGCAGGTAGCCGGCCCTTCTGTGTGTACGCAGGCGCGATGGTAGGGGCGCAGCTGGTGCTTTCTAGGCTTGGGGTGCAGCCTCTTTTCCTCACTCGGGCGACGTCTTCCTCGCCATGCCCCGGTGGAGGAGCTTGGGTCCTGCGCCTCAGAGCCCTCCCGCCAGCCTGTTTGACTGCCAGTGGGAAGTCATCGCGGCTGCCACTCAGAGCCGAAAACGTCAGGCTCGGAAGTGGATCAGTCGGCGGTGGCACCGGGCGTGGGTGCTGAATTTCAATCCCTTCTTGAGCTCTGAGCCTGTTATTTTTAGCTCCGCATTTCTAGGGGCTTTGCAGAAGCAGCAGCCTTGGGTCTGTGGTGCGGGAAGGGTGCCAGGGTGCCATGCCCAGCCGTGTGCCTGGCTGCTGCCCCTGTTGCTATCTCTTGGGCATCCCAAGGGCCTCCTCCTTGCGTCGTTGTTATGCGTGCCTGGTATGGCTCCCAAAAAGGTATTTGATATATTTTGCATTATTATGTATCAGAATGTATGCTGCCTATGGAAACTTAAGAGGTGAATTTGGGATTTTAACTGCTTTATGTGTTTTTTGTTTTTCATTCTAGATGCCCCCCAAAAAGGGAGGTGATGGACTTAAACCACATCCAATCATTGGAAGATTTGGGACATCCCTGAAAATTGGTATTGTTGGGTTACCAAATGTTGGGTAGGTGATTTAAGGGATTAAGCTTTGCTTAGTCATCCTAAAGGTGGTAGGCCCTCTTGAATAAATCAGAGAAGAGTTATGCTGCAGTTTATACACCATGAAATATTGATAATGTGAGATAAGAATTTCCTTTGTTAATGTTCTTCCTGGAGTTTATGCTTATATTTTACGTAAATTAGAAAATGTATGAATGAAACAGATCCTGACCTGCCATTGTTTCAATTTGAACAATCTCTGATGTTTTCTAGCTGATATTTTAAGTAGAAAGTACGGATTGCTAAACTATTCTAATGAATGTATACCCTTATAGATATATAATAAGAAAACAAATTACTTTTATGAATGAAATAAATATAGTTTTATAATTAAAATAGACATTTTAATTATAAACACTTTAACCATCAAAATCCAAAAGTTAATCTTTAGAAATAGAAGCAAAATGTGTGTGTGTAGTGGTTTTAAATGCAAATTCTCTGGGAAAGCAATTGTTATATGATTGGAAATATGCATAAAAGAACAGAAGTCTATTTCATTTAGTTAGATATAAAGAAAAATGTAATCTGCCATACTGGATTTTTTCAATGTGAAGAAAAGGAATATAAGGGAAATGTAATTGTTGAGCATTAAAAAACGAGCAATAAAAACGATAAACAATGCTGCAGCTGAATAAACTTATTTGTGGCTGATCTATACAGAATGGACAGTACTGAGTTTGAGAGAAAAGTATAGAGAGGAAGAAGGTTAAGAAACTTGTCATCAGATGGTCAGAATCCCTTTTCTGTTTACTAAAATACTTCTTAATTTCCTTTGTCAGTTAGGGTTTGTGTGAGAAGATTGGACACTTTTATTCTCTCTCAATATTTAGTGCCAACAGTGTGCTGGATATTTTGTAAAATTTGTGACACTGCTGCTATCTAGCATTTAAGAAGTCTATATTAGACAGGAATGGAGGGGAATGACCAAGGGTTGATAGTTAAATACTTGGAAAGAGTGTAAAAGACAGTTGGGGAATAGTAGACATATACACAGAAAGTGATGTTAAGGAAAGGGTTTTCTGAAGAAGAGAGTCTTGAGGAGAAGAAAAAGGGGTGGCTTGATAAACATAGAAGAGGACACAGGGAACTGCATAACTGAAGCTGTGGAGCTGGTACTGGGAGGAAGAGTCAGCACTTAATTTTAGGAATGGAGGGTTAAGATGAGAGAGAAATTGAGTTATGCCGTTGACTTCAGTGGTATCTAATATAATTCCACTGTAATAGATGCTGTCACAAAGTTAGAAGAAATAGTGGTCATACAGTTCATGCCACTTATTTTGGAGTAGTTAAAGGAGTAGTCCAGGGCATGAGGAGTGACGGAGGTGATCATCGCCTCTCTGTCCTCCTATTACAACATTTTCCTCTAGACTGGCCTCTGAGCCTCTCTAGAAATGGCATATTGCCAGAGACTGGGCTGGGACTGAAGAGGCCTTAGGATTTCTCATATCCCTGCCTCTCCTTTTTCTTTCCTTCTCACCGGAATGCTACCTTCTCTCCGGAATGCCACACAAAGCAGCCTTTGTGTTTCTTTCCACAGTGGCTGTGAGGGGGCAAGGGATTAGGGATTAGAATGTAAGTCTCCTTCTTGAGGTCATAGCAGTGTTTACAGACTCAGGAGGGGGTCTCTGAACAATCGTATGTTCCCTGGGACAGTTAGGGACACTAGGAGTTCTCTCTCCAGGAATGGTAACAAGACTTATAAATGGACTGCGAAACCAGTTTACGGTACTATGCAGACATTTTAATTATATTTTAAGCATATAAATGAGAATGTAATATTGCCAATTTATTCTATTTACTGTAAATTGACTTCTGAAACTAGTATTCAGACTAAAGGTATGACTGCATTCAAACTAAATATTCTGGATGCTGTTTTTTGTTCATAAATGATCCGGAATTAGGAGTGAGCAGTGGCCAAGTTTGCCAGTGACACCAAATTAATTAAGGGGGTTAAAACAAAAAGGGATTGTGAGGAGCTCAAAAGGATCTCTCCAAGCTGGGAGAGTGGGCATCCAAATGGCAAATGCAGTTCAGTGTAAGAAAGTTTAAAGTAATGCACATTGGGACAAAAAAAGCCCAACTTCAAGTATAATCTGATGGGATCTGAGCTGGCGCTTACTGACCAAGGAAGAGATCTTGGGGTTGTGGTGGACAGCTAGATGAAAATGTCAAGCCAGTGTGTGGCTGCTGTAAAGAAGGCAAACTCCGTGTTACGCATTATTAGAAAAGGAATTGAGAATAAAACTGCCAATATCATACTACCTTTATACAAATCTATGGTGTGACCACACTTAGAATACTGTATACAGTTTTGGTCACCACACCTAAAAAAGATATTGTAGAACTGGAAAAAGTGCAGAAAGATATGTAAGATTTAAAAAGATGCTGCAGAATTGACAAAAGTAAGCCAACTTGTGAGGATGTACTAATATTTCAGCTTTAATGTTGAAAGTATTTTGGCAAAGGTAGATTAATAGAGTAACCTTTTAATTTCCCATAAAACAAAGTAAGCTGTTCAAAAGTAAAATTCCAAGATTATTGTCCATTCAGACAATAACTTTATTAGGATCAACCAAATATTCACAAAATTGTGGACAAGTTTTGAGATCTCCAGGTCTTTTTATCAGGTAAGATATTACAAAAAGCAGGCTGGGTTGCAGAGGAGAAGAGAAAAAGAAAGTCTGATTTGAAGTTGAAGTCATGATTAAAATCTTAAGATGAAATGGAAGAAGAGTAATAGATTTAAATAGATTGGACCCTTTTATGTGTCATGCTGATTTCAGGTTATTAATTTTCCTATGAATGCATGTTTCTCAGAAAAACCTTAACCCAAGAGGTGTGTTGAATACCACTGAATGCCAGTTGCTGGGGAGAAATAATGGAGGATGGGTATTGTTTCATGTAGCTATGTTTATGGGCTACATCTGGTAACATCTGGTGAGTCACAGTAGAAAACCTTCTGTGATGATCCAGCATGTTGGATTTGCCTGTTTGAAAACTGGATCTATAAGGCATTTTATTCAGACATTTAAAACTAGAAAGTGGATTTATGCTAACTTTCAGTGAGCTCTTAAGAGATCTATCTGAAATGGAGCAGATCTGAGGAATTAGAACCAATGTTTTCTGAACAATAGGTAGTCCAACTTCGGTGAATTCCAATGTTTCCAATAGAAACAAGGTAATACATTGATGTTACCCATCCTTTCTATACAAAAGCCAGGCAGTGTCAAAGGGAATTGTGGTGCCCAGAGTCCCACAATGATATACACTTCATAATGTTGCACCTGTGGTATTAAAGGGGAGCTGGTCTCAAATGTGACAAGCTTTTTTTGTTTTTCTTTCAAGGAAATCTACGTTTTTCAATGTATTAACAAAGAGTCAAGCTGCAGCAGAGAACTTCCCTTTCTGTACTATTGATCCAAATGAGAGCAGAGTACCTGTGCCAGATGATAGATATGATTTCCTTTGCCAGTACCATAAGCCTCCAAGGTAAAATACCTTAAAAGTTACTAGTTTGTTTATTTGTTTTTGAATAAACATATAAGCTTCTCAGTGTTAAAGCGTGTCATGGTCTTGCATTCAAAGCATGTCATGGTCTTGCACCTTCTTATCTTTCTTCTCTCATTTCACTTTACCATCCCCCTCGTACCCTCTGTTCTTCAAATGTTATGTTGCTCTCCTGCCCAAGAGTTTCTATCTCTCTTGCCCGGCTTCGCCCATTCTCTCTGGCTGCCCTGTTTGCTTGGAATACTCTTCCAGAGCAACTACATACCATGAGTTCCATTGTAGATTTTAAAACGCGTTTGAAAACTCATTTGTTTTCAATAGCTTTTGGTATTTTAGCTTGATTTACTGTTTTTATTACTATGATGATTCTCTTATTTCTGCTTTGTGAACCCCTTCCCCCCCTTCATATGTTTTAATGTGATTTTAGATTGTAAGCCTCTAGGCAGGGTATCGCTGTTTTATTTGTATATGTTGTACAGCACCAAGTACATTGTTGGTGCTATATAAATAATAATAATAATAATAATAATAATAATAATGTTCAATAGAATATTTTTGCCACATCTTCAAGGTCTTTAAGCACTTTGCATTTGTGTCTTTACCACTTAAACAATTTTAAAACTTTGGATTATTTTTCAACAGTAATCAAGTTTGAGAGGATTTCGTAGTTTGAAAAGAAATTATAACTTGAAACTATCTTGCAGGCAAGTCTACGTGTCTAACATTGTGAACCGCCCAGAGAGCTCCGGCTATTGGGCGGTATAGAAATGTAATAAATAAATAAATAAATGCCCACCTTTTTTTAGTTCACCTGTCTAGATATGGGTTAACCATTTGTGGCTCATGGAGAGCCTAAAAGAGAAAAAGAGTTCATGATCTTCCAGTTTACAAAAGCTTCTTTACCTGGACATGGTTCTTATGTACTACATACAAGTGCCTCCCACTAAGAGAGCTTGCAAGACAGGGCTTTTCTGTGGCAGCACCCCAGTTATTATTATTTTTATAACTAAGGAGTTAGGAAAGTTACAGACTTATTTGATTGTATCCAACCCTGATTGTTCACTGGCAGAATAGATTTCTTTTTTCTCCTGCACCCCTGCATGTGTCCCCCCCCCCAAAAAAAAATCTGCTTCAAAGGGTTGGGGGATACTCTGGAGCAGTTTTGGGAGCAAACAAGGAAGTCCTGTTGCATGAACCATTTTTATGAATCAGTAATTTCTAAAATGCATACTTATATTTACCTTTCTAGAATCACAGAATATGGTACTCAATATAGTGCATGGTTTAGCTATAAATCAGCAAAATTAAATATATCAACATCTAAATATATCAACATTTAAATTGTATCTTCCTTTAGAAAATGAATGCTGGGCAAAAGGAAAGCTTGATTAAAATAATTTATTTCAGTCAATATAATTTAAGCATTATTTAAACGTATTGATTTAAAACAGTCCACTATACTTAGAGCTCCATCCAAGTTCTCTCCTCTCACTGCAGCCCCCAAATCTGCTCTGGAGAGTTTCCTCAACCCCTCAGAATGCAAGTGTCACGTGCTTCCTATTCCTCTGCATTTCTCCCATGTAAAATAGCGTTCTAGGATTTAAAAAAACTTTAGTTTTTGACAGTCCTCAGGGCAGGGGGGCATAGAATTGTTTGGTGTCCTGGCTTTGAGCTCATAAACAGGACTCTGAGCTTGGAGCCAGGAAACTGGGCTCCCCACCCCTTCCCCTTGCAGCTAGTGTGGAGAGAACCGAAGATTCTCTACTTCAGAAGTAGTCTGAACCGCTACTTCTCTGGGCTTGCAAGATGGAACACCCAGATTGGGGGGGGGAGGGGAAGAGACTGGGGATGTGGTGCCTCCAGCTCTGCATTGGATATATATCTAAGCCTCTGGGTTCAGAGGCTTATGAATACCCAGGGGGAATCCCATAGAATTGTGTCCTAAAATGACTTAATGATGGAGTTGTTCTATACTTTGTATCTTTCCTAAGAGATTCTAGTGTCCTTCAAGTATAGGCAGCACAGAAGGTTAATCCAGCCCATTGCATGCTCTAGCTGGCTCCTTCTTGCAATGCATATGGGTCTTGCAATGCATATGGGTCTGGCGGGTACATCTTACAGAGACCACATAACTTAAAGGAATCTTAATCCACAGAGTCTTAAAGGAATTGCACTGGCTGCCTATACACTTCCAGTCAGAATTCAAGGTGTTGGTAATGACGTTCAAAGCCCTAAACGGCTTGGGACCTCAGTACTTGAGGGAGCGCCTCTCCTTATATATGCCTGCCCAAGACTTGAGATCTGTTGGACGAGCCCTTCTCCGCATCCCACCAGCACAACATATTTGCTATGATGGGACAAGGGAGAGGGCTTTCTCTGTTATGGCACCCCGACTGTGGAATGCCCTCCCCATGGAGGCAGACTGGCGCCAACGCTGATTTTATTCCGGCGCCAAGTGAAAACATGGCTTTTTAACAAAGCTTTTAATGGTTGAATTCACTAAGTTGGCACATTGTTTTAACTGTTTGAATAGTTTTACTGCTTTTGAATTATATATTGTTATATCTTGGTTTATGGTTTAATTTGTTTTTAGCTGTGTATATTTACTGTTTTATACTGTATGCTTTTATCTGTATGCTGCCCTGAGATCTTATTGATATAGGGTGGGATATAAATGTTTTAAATAAATAAATAAATATTACAAGGCGAGCTTATAGAGGCATATCTGCTTACTCTTGCTAGGCTCAATCATTCACTTGAAGTTGCAGGAAGTTATTTCTATAAAGTCCTCCGGGTGATTATGAATGTCTGTACATAGTTTCAAATATATGCCAATTTTGGTCTATACTGCTAATTACAAAAAACTTGAATTACCTTTCAGCAAAATTCCAGCCTTTCTGAACATAGTGGATATTGCTGGCCTTGTGAAAGGAGCCCATGCTGGACAGGGACTAGGAAATGCCTTTTTGTCACACATTAGCGCCTGTGATGGAATCTTTCATCTACTGCGTATGTAAACCTGATTTTTAAATGTATTATTCAAGGATGGTGATACTGATGCTTGCTTAAGAACTGGGGCATCATAAGGTCCATGAACATACTACACATTTCTTTAGCAAATGCATGTTCCCGAACTCAAATTTGTTATGATAATACTCCCTGCACTATATTAGTGCTCTGAGGGAAATATAAAATTGGTAACTCTGTGTTTTCCTTGTAATGTGTGGCCAAGTTCTCATATACTGTTCATGTGGAAAATTTCCATTAACTAATACATTATGAAGAATAATTGTTTTAGACATAATGAACTATATTTACTTTCATAGGCTTTTGGATCATTGAGTAAGGTTCCAGTATGATAGTATGAGAGTTAGTTTGTGGTTTTTTTGGTAACTAAGGAATAAAATATGAATAAAGGTGAAATAGCTATAGAGAAAAAGTTATCTCCTCTCATCCCCTGAGGAAACAATTATTTTAGGGTAAAATAATAAACTTATCTAAGAATAAGTGGGATGTCTTGGACTGAGATAATATCATGCTGCCGTGGATGTGTATTAGCTTTGTTTGAAAAGTAACTGGCATAAATATATGCACATTAAATTTAATTTTGGTTAGAAAAAGTTGCAGTTCTGTTTGAGTGACAGAAGGATGTTCATGAATTAAATTTCATTATTTTGACTTTGAATGGAGTGAGGACAAGAGGATCATTGGTTAGGTCCATTGTAGGGTAAATCAGAGACCTGGTTCACACATAACTGCTAACTGTGGGCTAAAAATAACCATAGTTAGTCATGGCTGCAATAGAACTAGCAAGCAACCTCCCACATGCCTTCCACTTCTGCTTTCTTTCTGGATCACCAGCCCAGCACTCTGGATTGTTGAGGGAGAAACAACCCGAAGTTTCAACCTTTGGTTAGTTGTTGGGTTAAAAACTCTGGTTGTTTCTTCCTCAACAACCCAGAGTGCTGGTTTGCGCATCATTGCAACAACCCAGGAACAGACCTGGGTTGTTTGGTAATCCGGAAAGAAACAGAAGTGGTGGCATGTGGGAGGCAGCTTGCTTTGCTCAGGTGGGGCCATGGCTAACTATAGGTTGTTTAGCACACCGTTAGCTATTACATGAGAACTGGATCTATAGTGATATCAATAGTTATTTGAGTTTGACTTGCTGAGTTAGAGTTCATATTAAATTACTAAATGGTGCTAGATCTGCTCTTGACTTCAAAAAGCAATGTTGAGGTGTACCATGACTTATGAAATTATTTTCTTTATAGCTTGTTTTCTCCATGGGAGTCAATGAGGCAATATTGATGTCTCCTCTTTATTGAGTTCTAGCTCTTACACCATGAGAATGGAGCAGATATGTGCTCCTTTAACTAGAACTGAAAACATTTTTTTGGTTTGTAAAGATATTTTTATTTCAATCATATCTCAAGATACTTCAAGAAATATGCATGCCCTTCTAGCTAAAGAAAATTATACTTGGTAACATCCTTGAAGCTTTTCCTGCTGCTGGTCCAGAATGTGGCAGTGTGGATGCTGGCAGGTGGCTGCTCTTGGGAGCATGAAACAATTATATTACAACAGCTGTACTGGTTACCTGTTGGTTTTCAGATACAATTTAAGGTACTGATTTTCACCTTTAAAATCCTAATGCCTTGGAAACAGGATACCTTAACAATAGTCTTCTCTTGGATGTGCTTTCCCATCCTTTAAATCTAAAGGGTGTCTCAATGGTACTAGAGGTTTGGTGGGTTGCGATGCTGGTTAGGGTTCTCCTCTGCGGCTGTGCTTCAGCTGTGGAACTCTTTGTACTGGGAAATTTGGTTAGCTCTCTGTCATGGCTTTCTTCTGTCTGGTGAAGACTCTTTTGTGCTGGAAGGCTTTTGACCTGCCAGAATGAGGTTTTTTTTTCAGCTGATCCCTGTTTTTAAACTATTTTATATGCTACCCCTACCTCTGTTTTTATCATATTGCATATTTACTGTTAGTTTATATTTTTGTAATGTTACAGTTTTGTAATGAAAGCTGTGCTGTGATGCAGTGGAAGAGTGGGACATAAATATTTAATAAATAAAAAAGAAAAGTCCCTACTGCCTCTAAAACAATTCACAAAATATTTTATGAAGAATATGTGTTGGCTTCGGCCATCTTCGGCCAACAATGTTATCTAGTTTTTGTTTTTTACTTCCAACTATATGAGGATTAGGAGCTTATATGAGACAAAATTTTCAGAATTCTAGCAAAAAACTATAGGCTGCATACATTTTTTTGGCTAATCTCATATTGTTCACTTCTGTTATTGGTCATAAAGATCTTCTAGTGTACAAAAGCTTAGAAAGACATATTTTTAAGACATCTTTACAAATGTCTTGCTATTTAAAAAAAAAACATTCATGTTTACCTACACATTTAGCTGTCAAACCCTCTCTGTAGTAATAAGCAAATCTGTTCCTCTCAGTATCAAAATGTTTGATAGCTCTATTTTGAACAAAGTAGGGTTTTTTTTTTGTTTTCCATTCCATGAAGTCTAATCACGCATGACTCACCCGTTCCCCTGCGCATAGTCACTACACATGGCAAAATACACACTTGTGATGTTCTTAAATAATGTTGAACATTATGTTCATCATTATGTAATAAGGTAAAATGAAAAGGGAGGCATTGTATGGCAGGTGTATGTATGCTATGGCTTAGAGATATTTTTAAATATGTTCAGCACAACTTCAGCACTTCTTATGATATGAATGGTGTATTAACTTGGAGATACATTTATTGCTTTTGATAAAATATTGAGAACAGTTTACATTCTAGGTCCATGCAACTGTTAAATCTGATAAACTTTTAACAATTGTGGCCCTGGGTAATGTGATGCACTTCACTATACTGTTGTAACCCCACTGAGAAAACTACATTTTAAAAACTTGCAAAATGGTACATGGTTTTGAGAGCTGCTGTTGCAAGTGCTTCAAACATTATTTGTCTTTTTTTCTACATGTATATTTTTATCCATATACTCACAACGGGAAAAATTTCATGGTGTGGTTTAAACACTGTGATGAATATTTAAGATGCAGTGTCTCATTTGATTGTGCAAAGTGGTCCATACATTTCTATCATATTATATTGACTGGGATAACACAACATAGCAACCCATACTCAAGATGGTGGTTGTTGTGTGAACCCAGCCGCATTAACAAACTGTGGTTCACTAACCATGACAACCGATGAAGAAAACCCAGGGTTTGCTGTTGGGTTGTGAATTGTGGGTTCACACAATGGAACAACCCACAGTTCAACAACAACCCATAGTTCAACCTTGAGTATAGATTGTCATCTTGTGTGACCCCAGCCAATGTAGAACAACTAGATCTTTCTTTAAAAAATGAGTCTCAACAAATGAGTAGAGAAAACTGAAGAATGTATTACCATTTGGGGTTTGTGGTGGTGGTGGTGGTGGTGGTTTGTGAGAGACATTTTTAAATGTTTACAAAATTCCATACAGGAAAATTTGACATGGCCTTAGATGTTTTCTGAAAGTGCTTAATAGGATGCAGATGTAGCATTTGCAACAAGTCCTTTTCTAGCTCTATATTCCTTAGGCATGTTGAGTTTTTATGTTCTCAAGGTTTAAATCATTCCAGCTGATAGATACTGTGGGAAACTGCTTGCAGCAGAGGGGACATATGATGATATCACTTAGCCACACTCCATTGCACCACCATTTTAGTGAACAAAGCAAGAGCCACATCTCATCCCCTCAGAATGTATGGTTTTCCTTTGGCAATTACAGTAGTACTATTTGTGTAGCTGTACTTGGGCTGTGACACTTTTACTGCACTTGTGCTATTTTCAGACACTTATAACTGAGATTTATAACTTAGACATTTAGAGATGAATTTAAAACTTCAAAACTGTCAGAACACAATATTTTGTTAAATTATGATTTTTAAAGGCGGTAAATGCTCTGCTGTACATAGCTGAACTGATTATACTACAAAATATTATTTATTTAAATCATTTTGGCTCTTTTCCCAGCTACTGGATTCTTAAACGTGGTTATTTTGGTTCTCCTTATTTTGGAGAACAGTTTTTGACTGAGCACATTACCTGTGCAGCAGATTAGATACAATGGCAGGGACACAAATAGGCACAGGTATACTGCACATGTATTTTGGCTTTTCAGTGCCCCCTTCTGTCATCCCCAAAGCCCTCTAGAGTGTGATTTAATGTGGCACAATTGGATTCCTCTGGAAATGGGAAACTCTCCACTCGTGTGTCTCCATGTGTTTGTGTGTGCATGTGTTGCAGAGGGAGAAGCACTTCCCACTTGTGAGTGGGTTTGACTCCTGCCAGCACTCTGTTTTCGTACTGAATGCCTTGAACATGAACTGAAGATGATTTCTGTCTAGATTCAGAAGAGAGGCCAGACATTTGCACACTATTTGATACTCAAGAACTAATAGAAGTAAAATTAAAAGTAGATTGCAGAAAGATCAGATATGTAATTGCATGGTATGATAGTTACCCTTCTTTTCATCGCTATTTTCCTAAATTTAAAGGTGTGGAGATGAATGTGTTGGATTCTTGTTACAAGATGTTCTTGGTAGACTATATTCTCTTCTTTGAAAAATTATTGGAAATATCAAATACAAAACAAGCAAACACCTAAAGCCTCTCCAGCATACAGTTTTTGTGATGTAATATACCAGGATAATATTTTTTTCAATATGTGTTAAATATTTGAGGTCAAGAGAAGCTGCACATTTTACCACTGTTACATTACCATAATGCACAGATCCTAATATTAATAATTAGTTTTGGCATCTTAAATGGTTCTATCAGTTTGAAAAAAATGCTTGCTTTGCGTTATGAAACACTATACAGTTGTCAGTAATTAGAAGCTACAATTGCAGCAGGCTTATTTTTCTTTTCAGTGAATCATATGTGAAGGTTATGGCAGTTTTAATATTTGCAAGCTTCTGGTATTCTGAGTTAGGTAACTTTATAATGCTGACTTGTGTGTTGCTGTATGATTTTTAAATGTTGTACCCTGTTTTTAGAGGGGTTTAAATCACTTGAAAGAGAACCGCCCAGAGAGCTTTGACTATTGGGTGGTATAGAAATGCAGTCATACAGCAAATAGGTGTATACTTGCTGCATTGTATCAATTGTCAGAGCTGACGGATTCTGGAAAATCCTAGAAGAGGGATCAGCAAGTTATGGCCCAATGAAGGCAGCATTGATTGGCTGAGTGGTAAAGAACTCTTTGCCTCCTGTCTGAATTGTCATCATTGTCACTCAACTATGCTCTCATAGCTGATTCAATGCTGGTGTGAAATCTTCTGTGTCAGAAGAGGAAGGCGATTGCTATCGGTCATTGTCTCTTTCCCACTTTTCTTTCTGGAATAAGTAGGTAGCCTACTATGACACTATTGCAGCAGCTCTTCTAATGACTTGCAAAAAGACTGGTAAACAGCCAAAAGATTTAGCTCACATTTGAGAGAGGTCATGTTTTGCTTTGACTTTGGTTTGTAACAATATATCTTATTGCTATATGATGGATTCTCCTTTGTCAGCACATTTGTGCTTTGTTGTAGTGACATTCTTGACAGTAATGCTTAAAATATTGCAGATCTTGGCAAAGTCTTCATGCAGCTACACTCTTGTATTACTTTAAAATGGAATGCACCATGAGAATAATTTACGCTTTGATCATCAGTGGGATATACACATCATAGGCTTGTCAAATTAATTGGAGGGCACTGAATTTTTGGTGTACATCTAGTATAGCTTTTAGACTAAGAAATGGTGTTGAGGATCTCCACTCTTTTTATAAAATGGATAGACCATAAAATGTCCATATCTGAAGGACAACGTCTTTGGCAGTATAGGTAGCAGCAAGTGTCATTCTATTTATAGATAGAACTTGTTAAGATTCCTCAGCAGGGACTTATATTACTGGCATTGTAGACCAGAAAGAAGAGAGCTGCCTACTGAGCAACAAGGACAATTTTTCTTACTATTTCAAAAATATATAAAGACTTTTCTAATACACTGTACCAAGTAGCCCAAGATATTTGAGCAGTAGTGTCTTCCCTCTGAAGGCGTGCTGTTCTTTTGATGGCTTCTTTTGGCTTACATTTAACTTCTTAATTCAAGTTCCTTGAAACTGAAATGATTATATATAGATAAAATATAAAAATTGCACGAAGTTTGAAAAATTGCCATAGAATTTTCTCATGGGCTTTCAGTGTGATGATTATTTGACTCTAGAATGTTGATTTTTTTTTTAAAAAAAAGTATATTTTTACTTTCTCACAAGTAGGATTTTGGTTGCTGATAGTGGCACATTGACAGAAAAGATCAGATCTGCAAAATTATAATAAGCACAATAGTTCTCTTTTTAACAAATTCTTATAGAATTATCTATCTGTGGTACCATTTGGAATTTGGAGAATTTCTGCGGTGTTGTACAGACACACATTTCCCTTTGTGTTCTGTGGACTGACCAGCATATTAGTACTTTTTATAAACTTAAGTTGTTAATAGTACTCACAAAAATACAAAATCTTTTGAATTCAACAAATAGGAAACAATTGTTTTCTTTCTAAACTCATAGATTCAGGCATCACCAGGAAAGACATTTCATAAAACAGGGTCATTAACTGAGAAAGCCCTACTAGATGAAAAGGAAATTCAGTGCAGAGCCTTTGCTGTTGATTTTAACTAATGGATTGGGTCATATGGCAACAGACATTCATTCAGATAGGTTGGATCTAGGTCAAGGAAAACACAGAAAGAGAGAGAGAGATTGTAAGCCGCCTTTAATGCCTTTTTTTTTGTAGAAAGGCAAGATACAAATCAAATATTTTTTATGGGTTGTATTCAATGCAAGGGAACTTCCCTGGTCCTCCTCCTCACTGCAGATGCTGAAAAGACTCCTCTGAGGGTCAGAGGACCCTCCAGGATGTCCTGTGATGTGTGCTGGGGTACTCTAGTGGGAAGTGGGAATTGGGGGAAATTGGAAGCTTGCTTTTGGTACAGCCCATATACATATGTGTCGTGTACACTTGAAATCTGAAATGCGTGTTGTGACATTTCCCTGATTTATAGAAAACTCTGACAGTTGGATTCATGTACTTCTGTCTCTTGAAATGGGAATACAAGCTGCACACCAAAATGGTTAAGAAATGCCAACTTAGCTAGAAAGCTGAAATTTGGTGGCAGAAATGTGGTCCTAGACATGCTGGGGTAAAAGTCTAAAAACATGACATTTTTATATGTACCACTCAAAATATGACATTATTTTTAGTGTCCTAATCGAAGACAGCAGTCCAGCATAGATCAAACCAAGCCACACACATGGGATGACATTTTGAAATTTGGGAATTCTTTACATCTTACCTTTGCTCCCCACTGAATTCAACAACAGCACATAATTCATTCACTCTCCTGGCAGTTCACATACAATGAGCTGTTCTGTATACCTAATGTAGTTATCTCCCCCCTACATTAATTATTTTGTCCTTCCATTATTCCCAGGAAGCTGGGATTGAGCTACAAATGATAGGTGTTTGGGAATATTCTCAGATGACCACAATTAGTGAGGTGCTGCAACCAGCGTATGGGCCTTAAATTGTGTAGGCCTGACCATGTGCAATCAATTTGATGGCTCTGATTCCTTATAATTAATAAATACAATTGTATGACATAATTGAGAGATAGAGCCTGTTCACCTGTCATGACAGCCCAATGGCTTAATTTACCTCGAGGCAGGATGATGTAGCATTGTGCTGGTTACCTGCAGGCACCGTTTTTGGAAGGCGCCTGGTTTGCTGTGGGTTGTTGAGTCATGCGAACCCAGGCAGCAGGGCTGGTAGAATCCTGAAATAACCCTAAAACAAACTAGGAGTTATTTGAGTGTCATCTAACCCTCAAACAACCTCCGCTGCCTGGGTTCACATTGCATATGGGCAGTATGTAAAAATGGTGTCTGGAAATGCATAAAGAAAAATGAGAATTAAGTTTTATAACATCTGTTTAAAAATGGGATATATTACGGCATTCTTTGAGATGTGAATATTGTTGAGTATTATTTGTTGGAATGGTATTTATAGGCATCTCTGAGGTTAAGCTTAGGCCTGAAAAGCTAGTTTTAAAATGAAAAATACCTTGGCAAATACATTATTTATTATGTATATATTTGTTAGATTTATAACCTGCCTTCTGTCAGGCACTGTGGGTTATTTACTTTATTAATTCATCATACTGTGGATTTTAGCTCCCTATTTCTTTATATCTTAGTAAAAGGTAGGTGATGCTTGTGTATTCAGAGCCTAAGCTTGATTTTCAAGGGTCAGCATTATTGTATTGGTTTCATTTAAATAATTTTGGTTTTGAGCTTTTAGCTGTTAGAAACAGTTGATCTAATAAATCATTTTGTACAAACACTGCTCTGAAAGAGTTAAAAAAAGCTCTTTTCAGTGTTTCTTTTTACAAGCCACCTGTTGCCTTAGATGCATAAGTGTATAAATTTGAACAAAGTGCTCATCACTTGTCAGCCTTCAGTGGCAGCATAAAAATTACTTGTGGTGCTTGCTTTGCAAGAAGTTCTTTTGTGTTTGTGACACCGGCTTTGTTTTATACAATTAAAGTATTACACGCTAGAATAATCTAAATTGCAACCACTAAACGGTGATGTAGTTCTTTTTTTTTTTTTATAGAGCTGAATTTGTTTACTGATTGTATGCAGCTATTGACTACTGCTTTAACATGACAGGTCCTTTGGGAAAGTGCTCTTTTCTGCCAGTAGGGAAAGCTTTTCATGCTCATTAAAAAGTTCATTTATTTATGATTAGCCTTTTATTCACTATATGTTTTAAAATGGCAAACTAAGAGCATTTTAAGTGCTTTTGAGAACTATCTTAAAATGAAGTAATTTATACTTCAAGGGAGTTTGTATAATGTTTCACAACATGGTTAACAATTCTGCTGTATAACATTAGTATTGAGTTAGTGCCTTATGGTAATTAGATCCCAATATATCAGGTGTAAACTATGGCAAATGACTGTCTTTCTGCCCTATCTCCAAGGTTTGCAATCCCATATTTATATTTTCATTAAAAATGTAGATATATATCTGCTATATATTTACGTGTGTGTGTATGTACAATACAGACACGCAATTCAAGTTGGGAACCCATGATAATTAATTTGGGGTGAAGAGAGCACGTATAGGAAAGGAGGATACTTTTCATCTCATTCTTTGCCCTTTCTTTCTAACCATCTGTTACAAAACTTCACCAAGAGTTTCTTCTGAGAATAGATCTTCATGGAGGTCTCCCAAAAGGACTCAGTGGCTGGATTCATACAATCAAGGAAGGAAAATAAGCCACCTTGTGCGTACTGGTCATGCTTTCCGTAATTACCATAATCACCCTTGCCAGCCACGGTTTGTTGCCTGAGCTTGCCAACCGGGGGTGGGGGTGGGGTGAATGGGTGCGTTTAAAACCAACCCAGAACCCATGGTTTGTTCTAGGCTTGCAGGGTGGTTTGTAACACACCCTTGCAGCCCATCCCTCACTGGTTTCGAACAATATGACAAACAGCGTCTGGCAACGGCAATTATGGAAATTATGCAGCATGTGACCAGCACACATGGCACAGGAAAATAAACTATGGTGGCTTATTGTCTTTCCCTGATCATGTGAACCTGGTCAGTGTCTTCTTGTGGAGCAACTCTGCTCAAGCTGGGAACTTCTGTCTAGACCACAATTACTGTTGGGTGGATTCCTCTGAGGAATTAGGCCCATGGAGATTACTTCCACAAGGATCCAACCCAGTATCTTTTGCCCTCTTTGCCATTCATTACTTGCATAGGGTAGTTGCTGCTGCCTTTCCAGTTGAGGTGGTCATCCGGCTGCAGGTCTGAGATGCTTAGGTTTGGAGGGAGTCTAGCACCAACTCACTGCCCAAGCAAAAACCCTCTTGATCCTCTCCATGATATTGGAAGGATTTGTCACTATTGGTATTCTGCCTAGTTTTGAGATCTGGTAAGATCTTGGCATATATGTAGCCATACACTTAATAGTCTAAGCAATAGGAACTGCTGCAACCTCCAGCAATTTGCAGGGATAACATCTGAAGTCTCCAACTCTCATGTTAATGAAGGACAGCTTCTTGCTTAAATGCTTTAAGGGGGAAGCTCAAAAAGTAGACTAAAAAAAAGTAAGCTTCTAACACCTTCTTACTATTACGAGTAAGTGTATGTGTATCTCATCTCATCTCACACTATTGCCCCGCTCGTGCTCTTCGCTCCTCTGATGCCATGTTTCTCACCTGCCCAAGGGTCTCTACTTCCCTTGCTCGGCTTCGTCCATTTTCTTCCGCTGCCCCTTATGCCTGGAACGCTCTTCCAGAACATTTGAGAACTACAAGTTCAATCGCAGCTTTTAAAGCTCAGCTAAAAACCTTTCTTTTTCCTACAGCTTTTAAAACTTGATTTTGCTCTGACTTTATACTGTTAGTTTTACCCTACCCTGTGCCTGTTTGGTGCATTCTCTTCCCCTCCTTATTGTTTTATTATGATTTTATTAGAATGTAAGCCTATGTGGCAGGGTCTTGCTATTTACTGTTTTACTCTGTACAGCACCATGTACATTGATGGTGCTATATAAATAAATAAATAATAATAATAATAATAATAATAAAACTCTACAAAGCAAGATAGGTTCTGTCTACCCCCAAACTGAGGATATGGTATTTATCACCTAAATTCCTGACTGTTTTGTTGTCCATTCATCTCTGTATGTTGTTTGTAACATGCTTAGAAGGGAGCCAATGTTTGCTACTGGATTTACTGCATGATGTGGGTGTAGCTGGCAGGTGTCTTTGTTGGTGTTGGTAGTAGGAAAAGGAAACCACTGCCCCCTATATTGCTTCTAACTGCCTGCCCCATGAATTGTTAAAGATGGCAGGCAATAGTAATAACATAAAAATTGGAAGAAAAATCATTAAAACACTAGGAAACTGCTCTAGGTAGTAGCAATGGAATCTTCTAGTTAGGGTGAGGATGAGGAAAGTGTGTGATGACAATGACCAAAAGGAATGCGGGGGCATTGTGTGACACCCATATAATCAAAGGCAAGAGTTGGAGCTGGAAAATGGAAGACATTGCTCACTAAATCAGATCCTAAAACTGCTGTTTAGTAAATTAACCCATTAAGCTGCCCAGGAGCTACCAGGGTGGCACAGGCTGCTAGAAAGGAGGTGGGAATTGAAGGTACATTTTTACTTTATATTTTAAACCTACAATGGTTTTGAGTGTTAATGGAATAGAATTGCTATCTTCAAGCAAATTATTGTTGATTTTTAAAGAAACCTTTTAAAGTATTGCTGTTAGGCTTCTTTAGAGCTATTGTTACAAACTAAAAGTACAGTGTAAGTACATTTAGTAAGGTAAAGGTACACCTTCAAACTGAATTGACCTGACAACCCCCACAGTGATTTGCTCACTAAAACTCTACAGGATTTCAGTGATTAGAACCTAAAAGGAACATGCAAACAAGGTTGCTACTTGTTTTGATTGTTTCTTAAATGACAACCTGAAACTAGTTGGAAGCTTTAAGCATATGTGAGCACATTTCCTATAGTTTTCCCTTTTTATTTGCAAGATGCGTAGTGTGATGTTACAGTGGTAAAGGTGCCATCTCCCTGTAGAAGAAAAATCAGTGGATGCTAGCAAATTTGGTAGGGGGAGAAAAATGTTGAGTTGTAGATATATAGAACGGCTAGTGATAAAGCATCTTTGCATGGGGTAGGAATATAATACAAGTTTTATAAAGGAATTGTCTCTAGCAATTTGGGGTATCCATTTTTTTTTTGCATGCTTACATTTCTTTAGAAATAAAAACTGCTAAAGTGGTCTCTAATCTGTACTAGACTATTTTGTGCTGTAATTCTTCACTGTTTCACCATCAGAAATCGTCTCCCAAAGGTGCAAACTGGGCAGCCAGGAGGTTCCTTCTAAAGAAGAAGATGTGGCTAGTTCTAAGCACATTATTTAGATCTATTGAAAAAGAAATATGACCTTGTTCAGATCTTGAGTTTGGTCTGCTTCAATTTGAGAAAATGTCTGCTGTCCTTAGTTTTTCTATGGATCCCTTTTGATGCGATGAGAGGATTAGTGCCTTATAAGACAAATAGGTTAAAACAAAGGTTAGATGGACTAATGGTAAATAGGGAGTATAAATGTATGCTAAACAAGATGGTCAGATATGAGTCATATCGTTTATAGTGCTGTCATAGCGGTTATTCATCTTTTATCAAGGAGCAGGGAAAGAAGTAGGTTGTTACTCTTTTCCCCCCTCACATTTTTTCTGTAAAATTATTGTGAGTTTCTTGTAGTTTGCCCAAATAAGAAATGTATGCTACAAATAATCTTTGGATTTCATGGATATCATCATGGATGAATGAGATCCATAAGACTGCAGATGAAAGCAGATATGGAGGAAAAATGTGTAAATCATTTGCACTTTATCTTTCTCTTAATTGGGGAACAGCTCTGGATAGGTCATTCATCTGACTTTTTTTTTTAATATGAAAACTGTATTAATTGCAATAGTTTTTAGTTCAGTTTCATAAACAGAACACTTCAATGTCATAACAATAAAATAATAATACGAGCAAGCTTTTGAGTTCCTCTGAACTCTTTTTCAGACTTGATGGTAAGCAGAAAACAAAAATGGGAAGGGGAGAAAAGAAAGTACACAATAAAAAAATCCTGTTTGACATGTTAATTTTATTTTCATTAGCATTGAATATTCACATTTTCTTTCATACTACCAAATAAGAGGATTTTCCCCATGAAAGAATATGTCGTCATTATTGTTAAAGAAATTTATTATTAAACAACTTTACATGGATTGAAAAATGGAGTATCCATATAGTAATAAAGTACTATTTGTGTTGCTTCTCGTAGAAAATGAGGGGTGTGTGCATGTGATTTGTCCCAGCAATTATAGCCCAGTAGTGCATTGTCTGAGTTTGTATAGTTTCTGATAGCAGGCTAAGGGAAGATTTCAGTGTATAATATTTTTAAACAATTTGCATGGCCAGGTTTTGTCCAATAGATTCCAGGGCAGTGAACAGCAAATCTAAATTATACATTATTTATTACCATAAAACACTAAAATATACCATGAACCATAACATTAATGATGAATTCCCAGAGGGGTAGCTGTTTTGATCTCTTGCAGCAGAACCCACAAAGAATCTTGTGGCACTGTAAAGGCTAAAAAAATTTACTTGGGAAAGTAAAAAAACTCTTACCTACTGCCAAAAAGCTGACTTTAGAAAGAGCATTCCACAACTGGGTTTTCACAACTGAGAAGTTATTTCCTTTATTGTTGCATAGCTTCTGATTAGGTAGGCACTTGGTGAAGAGCTTCATGAAAAGAATGCAAAACATGGGCAGGTATAGGAAGTGGCACTCCTTCAGATATTTGGGTCCCATACCACATAGGGCTTTAAAGATTTAAGTGTCAGCATGTTGAATTGGGCCTGGAAGTGAATAGGCAGTCAGTATAATACTTCCAGGACTGACGTAATATGAACAAACTTGGCTATACCAGTTAAAATTCTGGCAGTTATACACTGTACTAGGTGAAGCAATTTAAACAGGAACATATCCATATTTTTAAAATGTCATTGTCCTTTGCGTTGCTAAATTAAGCTTTTTATAATATTAATTAGCTAGTAAATACTGTTTTCAGTGTGCTTCAATTACTGTATGTTGCTTGATTATATGTTATGAAATAGTGGTAATGGCTTTCTGGATTGTTGAAGGCTATATTAGCAAATGGATAAGTCAGGTTTGTGAAGATACGTTAAGGAGGAAAACAATAAAAGGTAAAGCAAACATCTTCTGCCAAAATTCTTAACCTTTGTTTATATACCAGCCATCTTAAACTGTCAATTTTCTTAAAGGCATGCATTATTTTTTTACTTATATCCAGAAAACATTGTTCATAAAATTGTGTAGTCGTATTTGTTAAAGAGCAATGTAATTCAATAATTGTGTGCATGCATGCTATGATGCAAAGAATCATGCTCCCAGAATGGGACTTTCTTGCCCCCTCCCCACTGTTGCATCCCAGCACTCCCCCTGCCTCAAAAGCTGATCCTGAAGGTCAGTGGTCCTTGGAAATAGTATAGGATATAGCACAGAGAGCTGAGTCAATAGAAATCACCGCATTCTCCTTTCACAAACAGAAGTGCCTTTCCATTTGCATAAGACATGTCCAAATCAAAGCCTATGTCCACGTTTTTGTACGTAGACTAGCCTTCACGGTGTCATATTAATTTTTGACCATTGCAAACAAATTTTATGGATGATACTTAAGTAGGATATTTGAACTTAATTAAAACTTCAAGGTAGGTAGGTATTGCATTCTTTTGAATTAATAACATTAATGTAAAAAGAAAACTTCCAGTTCCTTAGATTAATTTTTAAAGCATTTGAAAGAATTTGTGAGGGTAGTGTGCCCTGAAAGGCATGTTAAAAGTCATTAAAATAGATATTTAAATGTGTGCTAAATTATTTATTATGAGTATTCTTATTGTAGTTTTCCACTAGTTTATTATTTTATTATTATTTGTATGCAATTATCTTCAATATGTGCTAGAGGGAGTCCTCTAATTGCCATAGGGAATTTCCATTTTGAGTTGTTCCGTGTCCCAATTATGGTGACCTTTGTCTTTACATTTATATATGGACAGAAAGAAATGTTTGGTGTTTATATGTCAGTTCATGTTTTTTCTTTTTGCTCCAGTTTATTTTTGATGCTAGTTAAACTTTAACTACACAGTTACATACGTTGCCTCTTTGCATCTTGTGTGAGTTTGATAGAAGAGATTGTACATTTCTGATGATAAAGTGTTTTTACTGGAAAACATTACACATTAGCATTGAAAGCAGATACTTTATATTAAATGTGTAATATTTAAATTATCATTGCACTAAATCACAATATATTTCAGGATGGCATCTGGCTTTTGGATGTTATTTTTGGTAAGCTGTTATATAGACACCTTCATCAACGATATTAAAAGGACATGGGCCATATCACTGATTCTCTTGAAATATCCCTCAATTTCAATAGTGGTTTTCAATGTGCCATGGAGGGAGGATTGCTGTTCATGAAACAGAAGCTCAAAATTCTCTTGAGCGTTTGGAATTTGTTTCATGGACTCTGAGTCCCATGTATAATTAGCAGAAATCCTGTTCTCTACTTTTTGGCTGGTGTGAGGTGGGAATTGGAGGGAGAGAGGACATGTGTGGCAACTGGCAGCTGCCTGGCTTGGGACTCGCAGGCCAGCTGTGCTTTCAGTTGAGGAAACCTGGCCCTCCAACTGACTAACTCAATGCTGGTTGGTTTGGCGGTGGGGCAACCAAGGCATATCTGAACAGATACTACTCTCCAGTCTACACCTGGAAAATAAATGGGCAACAGGTTCTGGTTTAGAACCTCTTTCTCACAATCCAAATAGTTTCCTATTTTGTGGGGCTATTACTTCCTTTTCTTTGGACATCAGTTGGTTGCTGGTTGACAGGGCTGGAAAGATTTCGAATCAGGCTTCCTGATTGGTGGAGAGGAGCATGTGCCTTCCTCATTAAAAAATTAACTAAGTAAATGATTTATCTTCCTGTTTCAAGTGCCTAATGTTCTTGAGGTTTTGTTCATTGATTCTTATTGTTACAATTGGCATTTTAGCATTGGGCAGACACTATAATGGGGAGGGTTGAGGGTTTGTGAAAACAAAACTTTTACTGGGTTCGGATGATCGCAGCGGGGGAAGAAGCCATCATGGTTGTTCCCTGCACGTGCTGTGTGTGCCTGCAATTTGCCGTATTACCAGTGCTACAGCACAGGTTGGCATGTCATCCAAACCCAGCACACGATGCTACAGGAGAACTTCATACCCACCCTACAACCCATGATGTTCAGTAGAGGCTTAAAGGCGGGTATGAAGCTCCTCTGCCACACTGAGTTCAGACAACACGATGGCTTCTTTCCCCACTGCAGTCGTCGAAATGCACCCCTTATAGGGGATAGTTGTTTCTGTGGAAAATGAGTGGCTATTGGCTTTCTAAGGGTGCAATCCTTAGATCTTGGAGGCTTCTGAGTATCCAGTGCTCTGCTGGGCTGCTGCTGGCAAGGTAGGAGGACTGACAGAGGCAATATTCACCAACCCAACTTCCTTTGTCCCTCCCCCCCCCCCCCCCCGAGGCTTCTGAGCCCATCTAGTGGAGGTGTGGGGGCAGGGCTGCAGAGGTCATAGGATTCTTTACAATCTGACCGCTTCTCTCTCCTCCCCACCCATCACAGTACCCAAGGTCCTCTAAGGTGGTTTCTGTGACCTTGTAATGGAGACACTGCAAAGGGAGGGATAGGATTTCAGAGCTCCTGTCTGAGGTCATAGCAGTGTCTACTCCCTCCGAAGGGGACTCAAAAATAAATAAATCCTGTGGTCCCTGGGATGCTCTTTAGGGACTGTAGGAATGCTCTTTCTCTCAGGTTGCCCAGTAAGTGGCTGGGCAGTTCCACTGTTAGTAGATAGGCTGTAAGTAAAGTTGGAGCACCCTGTAAAGTTGCGGCTTGTTCTTACCCAGTCCTATATGCATTGTTGTCCTTTCTACACCCCACTCTGCTCCCTAAAGTTCTTTTTAGGATGGGATTATGAGGCATAGAATACTTGTTGTTGAGGAAACATTTGCAATGCAGTTTTGTATCTCTCCTATTTTGCTTTGAGAATATAACATGATTTCAGTTTAAAGATGATAGCATGGTATTAGGATAGTATTGTGTTAACCCATTCTAACAACACTATTGAGGGCTCCCACTCAGTCAGGGCTGCACTTGGAGCTCAGTTTAAATGTTATGTTTACCATGTAGCATATTTACACACAGGAACATACGCTTTATTCTTCACATGGATGTAGTTTCAAACTATCAGGTAAAAAAGCATGACGTGGTTGTGCTCTAATGCTTGTTCTATCAGTCAAGCACTGTGACTATGATAGGAGGCACAGTTTCTGAAGTTTGTTTGTTCATGATATCACTGTGCCTTTTTTTTGCAAACCTTGAAACTCTCATCCCCTTATGATAATCAGCAATATCATTTTTCGACCCAGAAGTGTGATTCTATAGCAGAAATGGCAGCCAACTGCTCTCCCACAAAAAGTTCATGAAAATCAGCAGTCTGTAGTGTTGAGAGATAAATGTGAAATGAATGAAGGGTTACCGAAACTTGATTGTCTAGATGACTCTAGTACATGACACCATGACAAAGTATCCATAAATAACAATAACTACATGTGATTGTGAAGGGATCAACAGGGATCTATTACAGAAAATCTCAGGAACCCCATGTGAAAATCCTATATTCTGTATGAAAAACTGATCACTCACAGCCTTTTCCCAGATGTAATACACCTTGTCCACATGAAAAGCATTACATATAAACTGAACATAAGTCTATTGGCAATGCAGAGGATCATAGATATGGAAGAATGCAAGGTCAAATGCATATTGGATCTGTAGGGTTATGCTAGTCCAAACATAGTCTCAGAAGGTGTATACTTTATATGGGCTGATTTCTTGCACGAGTTTCTTAGACATGATTGGTAATTACTGGTTAAACCTTTGGTATAATTAAAACTGAGCAAGATTTAAATTTGTAATTTATTGTTTTATTATCTGTTGTCATTTTAATAGTGGAAACAGTAGTAGTTCAAGGTCTGTGCTGACTAGGAAAATTGACTGATACATTTTGTCTTTAATTAGTATATTTTCATTAGTATATTTTCATATCCATTGGTGTATGTTCACCCAGAGAACAGATTCCCTTTCTCCTGTTGCCCCCAAAATCTGTTTTGGAGGATTGGGGGACTCTCTGGACATATTGGGGGGGGAGCAAGGGGCTGCAGGGTGGGGCGGGGGTGAGGAGAAGAAGGAAAAGTTCCATTGTGTGAGCGGAAGTCTGCATATACAATATTGGGTATCATCTGTAGGTTTAATATTAATTTTATAAAGATGTTTCTATTAAGCGTATTAGATGCAGAGTTCAGAATAATTAAAGTAAACCTTTTGAAATGTATTGTGTAAATTTTTATTTAATGTTGGGCCAAAAGGTTATTAAGCATAGCCTTTCATAATTAATACATCAGTGGCTGACTACAGTAGTTAAGAGAAAATATATGTTACTTTTCATTAAGGAAGCGAAATCTAGAACACCTTAGGAACATTAGATGTTGCTATTGTTTTCAAACTTTACTGGTATTTATACTCAGACTCAAATTGAGATTTCATTACAACATGTATAGAACTAATATATTTAGTTATGCCTTCCATTTTTTAGGTGTTATAATTCTAGTGTATATGCTTCCATGCATTTTGGAGAACAATATAAATATAGTTTTTTTCACACTAAGAAATATTTTTAGAAGCAGGCTTAGAGTGCAGAGATTCATGTCAATATTCAGATTCATATTTTCCCTGAACAGATGATTGTGATAAAAAAGGGTACATGGTGTGTTTTCATTGCCTGTTGAAAGACTTGCATGCAGTTAAAATAAGCATTTTGATGGTGGTTGAATTAAGAGAGTTTTTTGTCAGTCTCTTCTCATCATGGATGATTAGACTAAAATGTCTGCTTGTCTTGACTTGAGATCACCACAGCTTCAGATAACATGCTTTGTGATTGAAGGTCGAAATATTTTGAATTCTAATAGGCTGCCAGATGAATTGCTTGAAATAGACTGTAAAATTTCAAGGCTTCCTTTTCCATCTGCTGTGAAAAGAACCATTGGGAATGGTTGAGCTTGATGATCATAGAATTACTGGATGGTGATTCTAAAACCCTCAAAGGGAAGTTGCTATGGCGATCTAGTTCCAAACTGTGAAATGATTCACCTTTGAAAGGCTTCAGGGTCTGAGAAGCTGAACACATCATTGTTCAGGTGGTCATTGGTTAGGAAATTGCTGGTGCCTGTGTAATCAGCACTCCTGTGGTAGTTAACGATCTAAAAAGGTTTGTTCTGAATGATGTGGGACAACAGCAATATGCATGAGATGGCTTCTCAATCCTAGTTTGTTAGTCTAGTGCTTGTAAAAAATACAGGCAACTAAATGGGAGAGAGAACTGCTTTGCTGGAAAGAAAAAAAATGTTCCATGATGTATGTGGCATTATAAAGTTGATGGAGAGAGAAAAAGCCTTGCAGACGATATTTGGTATTGTAAAAGGATTAAAACAATTTTTTTAAAGGAACGAAGTGTGTTTGTGCAGGGTATTCATAATCACAACATTTTAAAAAAATACTACCCCTTCCTTGACAAAAGTGATTTTATTTAATTGCAATCTAAGAGCTACACAAAAATAATTAGATGCTCTCTATTACCATGTAAATACAAAAGGTTCTTGGGCCTTCATTCAAAACATTTTGAAATTGTAGTTATACTTAGCAAGTGTGAATAACATGGAATTATATGTTGGCCACTACTACGATATAAATGTCATCCCCCGTGTTTTGACTGATAGATGTAACATGGGCCAATTTTAAGACTTTTCTAGTACTTGGTGTGTCTTGGGCTTTGTGTGTATGAAATGTTAGCTTCTTTGAGATAGCCTAATCCGCCCTTCCCCAGCCTGATGCCCTCCAGAAGTTTTGGATTACAACTCAGATGAGTCCCAACCAACATGGCCAGTGGTCAGGAATGCTGAAAGTTGTAGTCAAAAACATCTCGAGGGCACCAGGTTGAGCAAGCCTTCTATTCTCTAATAGCTTCCTTGACACAGGTTGACATACTGGTGATCTCTTGGACTTGGTTCCACCTTTCCTGACCTGCAGTATATATTCTAGCTGAGGCTCTATTATTGTGGTTTTGAGTAACCTCCAAGCATTTTGGAGATATTTAACCCTCTTGACTCCTCATTTCCAACTTCCTTTTTATCAGTTCCTTCGTTTTAGAGAAACCTCGTCTTTTGAAGTTAAATGTGACCGTGTGGGACTTTCTTAGCAATTAAATTTGATAGTACTATGCTCATTGTTTCCAGTTGGTTCAATAACACTCAAATCTTGCAAAAGGTCCTTGTCACATCTTGCACCATTTAGGATTAAGTCTCTGAGGTCACCTCAGCTCTGGTTGGTTCTTTGACCAACTGTTCCTTCTAATAAGTATCAGTCTTGAAATATGCCTAAAGCTTGTTGAATTGTGCACTCCTATACATGGCTACTCAGAAGTAAGTCTCCTTGATTTCCCTGGGACTTACTCACAGGTAAGTAAGCATAGTACTACCAAAACTACATTAGAGTCTCTGTCCTAGTTTTTTACATTTTGCTTATTTGCTTCCCACTGGGTCTCCAGACCCTAATTAGTGTTATAACTAAATAGCATATGCTGTTAAAACAAACATTTATGCATATGAGAATATGTATATTTTATATTAAAATATTGTTGGACAGACTATAGTAGTAATTTCTTTTCGTTATTTGCTTTTTAGAATCAGTCAGAAATTAAGAATAAAAATATGTTTAGTGGAACAAAATCTTTACCTAAACAGGACTTGTAAATCAGACAAAATAATTATTTCTAAAGTCACTGAGTACTTCCATTTAAACTATATTTATACATAATATTGAAAAAATCTAGTTAACTTTAAAATATGTAAGTTCTTTCCATTTAGGGTTCTGTGAAGCTGATCATCAAGACGGTTGCAAATCATTGACTGTTTCTATTTTCAGAATTCCGCATCCCTGAGTAATTTGCTTTAATTTCACCCAATCTAACCTATACTTCACACCATCACCATTCAGCTCTAATAGCTATGTTCTGTGCATAAGAAAAGCATATAAATGTCCACAATTACACTGCAAATGATTACAACTAGTTAGTGTTTTATGAAGCACTATAGAACCAAAGTTACAAACTATTTGAAATATTCTTTCTCCCAGAGGTCTGTCGTAGAATTCTATTTTGGAGAAGTTCTTTTTAAAATTTACTTAGCTTTAAATTGTTGACAGGTGTAAATTTAACTGGCAAAAACTTCTGTCTTATAAAATAAGTTTATGTGCAGATAACACAATTTGACTTTTTTTCTTTTACACAGTTTTGGCATCCTCCTTTTATAGATATGTATTGTGACAGAATGACAGCTAGTTCCTCACTCTGACTTCACAGTATTCCCTGTCATGGAGTTTCTTCTTTGTGATCTTTCTGCAATCTCACATATAGGTTCTGTGTTTGCACAGAACAATTCAGGAAAAATTCTGGAGTGTCAGACTGAGGGTTGGTGCTCACAGGAAAACATATGAGCAAGTGTGCATACCTCAAAGAGTGGAGCAAGTGTTTTCAAATTGTCTTGAACAGGTGCATTCACTAAGAATTAGGCTGCGGAGCCACTGTTGTTGATACTCGTAATCTTCACTATTTTTCAAACAGGAGCTTTTTTTGCTCCAGGCACTACCATCGAGGCCACCTGGGAGCCTCTTTTCTTCCCTGTCAAGCAGTACTGGAGCTGAAGGCCTTTTCGAGCCTGTCTTTCCCATCCCCATTCTGTGTCCAAGCAAGGCCTCATCAGTCAGTCACTACGCAGGCAAATTCTGACAGGCTCACTGCCCTTGGATTGGGATAGATCTTCTTTGTCATCACTGAGAGTGTGCTCTGCTCTACTCAGTGCTGCAAAATCTCCCAGCAGAGGTCCATGTTGCTTTTGCTCTCTTGCCCAAGCATTCAGTTTCCACTTCAGCACCTGCACAGTGCACCCTTGCAGGTCTCATGACTTCCCACTTCTGAAGCCTCCTTCGGTAGGTAGCCCAGATCATCAGCCGACTGCCAAAGCAAACAATAAGGCAAAGTAAAGAGCCCCCGCTGAGAGTGAGCAGCTACTGCAAAAGAAAGAGTGAAAGAGAGAAGTGGAGAACCACAAATGAGATTGAGAATGGTCAGTGGCCCTTGTGTCTTGCAGTGAAGAACACTCTTGGTTACTGATGGGGTTTGGAGGACAGCTTTAGCTTCTTTATAAAGAGGAGTCAAAGCAAGAGTGGGCAGAAAAGCTGGGCAACTAGTTTTGGTCACTCATCTGGTGATTTCTCACTGCTGCCCCACTAAACCAACAAAGAATCTGGCTGGCAGACTATCACAGTAGGAGTAAAGACCTGGTACAAATACTTTCCATGGTTCCTTTGCCACTTCTCTCCTTTCCTCCCATGTGAGAAAAGGTTGGGGACTCCTTTGATACCTCTGATACCATGAGTTAAAGCAACCCACATTGTGGCCACTCTTTGCCCACTTGAAGAATCAATCCCTCATCTCTAGTGTTCCAAGGAAATGCTTCCATTTCTTCTACAACGTCCCCTCCTTGGTTTTAAGGGGAGTTAGACTCTGTTCCCATTGAATTTATTTTATTATGAGAGCTGAGTAAAGCTTTCAGGGCAAACATGGCAGCACAAATCTGTGCATTTCCACTCAAAGTTAAGTTAAGTTCACTACAGATCTATTCATAGATCTGGAGCCTCAGTACATTCCTCCTTGATGGCATCATCCAATATGGTGGCCCACCCTGAGCAGAGCAAAAGTATGTCTCAGCAGAGACTGAGAGCAATCCTTTGGAGGGCTGTCTCTCCTGAGAGCTTCTTCTCATTTTGCCTTTGCCTTCCTGCTGATACTACATTGGACTATTATTTATTTATTTATTTATTTATTTATTACATTTTTATACCGCCCAATAGCCGAAGCTCTCTGGGCGGTTCACAAAAATTAACTATTGGAACAAAGGGATCTTGGTAACTATGGACATAAAATGAGTCAAGCATTTAGCTGAAATTAGCATTTAGGATATTTTCTGAAGTTAGGATTTAGGATTATTTTGATGCTTAGGGTTGTATCAAATGGATTCTACATAAACGTAAGAGCCATGCTGGATCAGACAAGGGTCCATCTAGTCCAGCACTCTGTTCACACAGTGGCCAACCAGTTGTCAACCAGGGACCCACAAGCAGGATATGGTGCAACAGCAGCACCCTCCCACCCATGTTGTCCAGCAACTGGTGCATAGAGGGTTACTGCCTCAGATACTGAAGGTTATCTGGTTGGCACATTCCTTCCCAGTATACCTTCTTTAAACTTTAAAGCATCTGTGACATCTTCTTCTTGTTTGGAGAATGCAAGGTCATTTGTGTCACGTTTGTACCATTGTTATACTCTGAGAACCAATGAATGTCAAGGAATAACACAGCTCGCAGTCCTCACAGGTGCCTGCACAAGATGAGCAATGAAGGCCATCCTTCCATTGTGTCTAGTACACAGAGCAGCTACTTTTTGTTCTTCAGACTTCATAGTTCCCCATCAGTAGGTGCTGGTCTTAAACCAAAACAAAGCTTGCAGTTTCTCTGCACAGCTGAAGTCTGCAGAGCTCGACCCATATTTAGCCTTCTGTGATGTTTTTTATCTCAACTCTGACTGTGACTTTTGGTTTAAAGTTGTTCTAAGGCTCAGTCCCACAGTGCTTTTGCATATAAGTCTGGGGTCTCAGTATGTGTGTAGGCTTCCCCCTTACGGTCTTCTTGGGATCTTCTCAAAGTAATGAATTAGACTTATTTCACCATTTCAAGACCCAGCTGGCAGTTTACAGCTTTTGAAGACCAAGTTAACAATATTATTTAATTTGTTCAGTACTGGATTGAGGCCCCCACAGTTTAATTTAGAGCAACTGCTCTCCCAAAAGGCACAGTAGTAACTAAAGGTGCTAGTATGTCCTTAATATATGTGAATGCTGGTTGGAGGTAAGATCCTTTATTTAAACTGGCTCATGATATCTCTCTGTGTTTTGTATGTTCCTGAGATTTATCCAAGCCTTCAACTTTCTTTTGTATCTGAAGAATCTGCATAACACTGAAGTTTCCTTTTCTCTTTAAAGACGCTTGTTGAATATTGCCAAGGAACATATATCAGGTAAATTTATATTACGGTTTATTTTAGTAGCTGGATTAATACCTTCTCACCTACAATGTGCATCCAAATAAATGGACAGTTTGTTTCTAGTGGAAATTAGTATATATTGAAGCATAAGAACATTTTTAGAAAAATGTGGAAGAGCAGATTGAAGCCTAATGATTATTTATTCAATGTTTGCTTAGACAAGTGAATATAAAAAGTGAATCACTGCAGATACTCTAGTTTTCTGCATTACTTTCCTACAGAAGACAAAGCATAGGCAGCTTCATATTTAAGTCAAACTAGTTTCCTGTGCTGTATCATAAAACTTTCAGTCCAATCAGCAACTGCATTTAAATACTGCAAATTGTAGCAGCAAAACAATAATTCTGCTGATTAGCCCCATTCCATTTCTTGTAAGTGAACTGTTTATACTGTTGAGTACCTTTTGAAAAAAGAAAAAGCCAAAACAGCCTTGATTAGTCAAGGAGTAATTGGATGACTTGATTTTAGCAAGAGAATGAATTGGTTGATGATAGCCTGTAACTAAGTGTAGTGGTTCTGTTCAGAGGAATACATAACATAGAGTCATCAGATCTTGACAGGTATAACATAAGCACTGGCAAAATCTTTGGATGTTTTGAAATAATTGTCATATGGACGGTGTAAAAATGGCAGAAGAGTGTTCATGTTGTAAAATAATATCAAGACAACTTATAATTTAAACTGTGCATGTAAAATATAAGATTTTACCATGTTAAAATATGGAAAGAAGCAGGGTACCCTAAATAAGTACCTGAGAAGACCATGCTGCTTTTACCATATTGCAGGAAGATCAAATTAAGCCCATCAAGGGGGAAAAAGTATACTTGTGATAGTGGTTCTTAAGTCTGGGGAAAGGCCTTTGAAAGAGAGAGAGCAAGGAAGTATTGCTGCTGAATATTTGTAGCTATTTTCAAGCTCTCCATACGTGAATCATGGATTGGGGGAGGAGAGGATTGGAATACACAGCCAATGGGATTGATCTCTGTGAGATGCTGAAAACCAAAGCAATTAAGTGACGAAGACAGAATTGGAAATACTATGAAGTCTGATGTAGGAAATGTGTCTTCCTGGCAATGATGCAGTAAAAGGAAGTTGCTACGTTTTAGGGGGAAATGAGCTGCAAGAGGACTGTTCTGAGGCAAACCTATAGAGATGGGTACAATTATGGTTTTCTATAATTGGAACAAATTGAGATGAGTTGCTTATTTGGCTTATTAAAGATTATAATCATTTCCTTGTATAGCAGCTGGGAGCTTTTCTTTCACAGAATATCCAAAGTTGACCTTTATAGCTCTCTCTCCATATTGTCATCTTTTCATAATGGTAACTGATGCTTGTAGGGCAGTCTTCCCAAACCTGACTCCCTCCAGATGTGTTGGACTACAACTCCAATCATTGAGGAGCATTGGGGAAGGGTGTTATAGGATCATAATAGGGGCTGTACTGCCTTAGAACTTTGGACCTAAAAAGGAAGAACACCCATGTGCCTTCTCTTCCTCTGGCTGACAGGCATTGAGTGCAACGTCCGCATTCTTGACTGATGACTTACAGCTGTAAAAGTCTCTTTTGAGAAACAAGTGTTGTTTAGAATGAACTCCATCACTGGTCTCAGCTGGCCCTACTGATAGGCAGAGTGAAATGGCACACCAGGCAGAGGATTTGGGTATTGGATGTGTTCTACTACTGAGCTCCACTCCCAGACCTAAATGAAACCCAAGACCTGTTCATTTCATATTTCAGAGATCTGATTACTGAGGCCTTAACTAGACCTAAGGTTTATCCCGGGGTTGTCCCTGCCTGCTCCCGGGATCCCCTGTGTGTCATATACATGAACAGGGATGACCCTGGGATGATTCCGGGATAAACCTTAGGTCTAGCTAAGGCCTGAGTGTATATGTGTGTGGAGGGGGTGGGATTTGTGGCCCTCCATATGTTTTGGCCTAGAATTCCCCTCATTCCTCACCATTAGCTGTGCTGGCTACAGCTGGTAGGAGTTGTAGACCAAAACAAGTTGCCTGATCTAAAGAGAAGTAAGCCCTTCAGGGTGCAAAAAGCAAACCATACCAGACCCTGAACTAAAACATGCCAAGTGGATGGGGTCACCTCCAAACCTTTTATTTTTAATATGCTTGGATCACAGCCAGTTCAGTCAAATGAACTTGGAAAATTGTTTAATTAATGTATTTGTTCCCTCTCTGCCTGAAACTCAAAGCACTGCAGTGATTCTTTCTGGAACTTCTACACATCCCCAGGGGCATGCCATGTTTACTTTCCTGGTTTCTCTCACTGTGGAGAAACAGCAATGTGATAGTGCTGCTATTGCTTGAAAGATTATATTTTCAGAAGACTTCTATAACCTGATCTCGCAAACATGTGCTTCTAAATGGAGATCCTCCACTCCATCCCAGAATACTTCATTACACAGGGTGACACAATACTGATAGTTGAAGAAGCTAACCTCCATGACAAGCGTGCTTCATATAACTAGGCATCAAAAATGGCCTCAATATGATGAGGCAGATGGTTACAGCTGTTTTCCAAGCCCTGTAATTCCTCACCCACAAGGTCATAAACTTGTGGGTAATCCCAGTACTAGGTCTAAGGCTTTTCAGGGGAATTTAAACAGTTCTATCCCTGGTACCCAGCACCACGTATACAATCTCAGGATTAGTTTTGTTGATTACTGGATGGCCTAGGGAACAGGCTGAATAAAAATTAAATTAAAAAAAAAATTAAAATTGGAATGTAAATCCAATTCTTTAAATTTAAATCAGATTTTAATTTTTAAATACTAAATTTATTTCTCATTTAAAATAATAACATAGTTACAATTAAATCTAATCACAAACATGCTAAACATACACTTACAGTCTCAAAAATGGATTAATGTTTCCGTTATATGCACACACATTGGGTTACCTACCAATCAAACATGGGCATGCATTTCAGATTTTCCTCTCATAAAAATGGCCCTGTACAGCCTACTTGTTGCTCTTTGAAAGTTCTGGGCGTTGCTATAAGTCAATGGTAGAGCACATGTTTTGCATCCAGAAGGTCCTAGCTTCATCCCCAGCATCTCCAGGTAAGGCTAGGAACAAATCTTGCCTAAAACCATGGAGAGCTGCTGCCTGTCAGTGTCTACAATACTGGGCAATTTGGACTAGTTGTCTGATTTAGTGTAAGGCAGCTTACTACATTTCTCTGACTAAAGTCACATGTGCAAAGACAAAGGCTGGGTAGGATTGTTGTTCTGTGTTTATGTGGTGGAGCTGGGCCAAGCAAGTCAGGATAAAGAGAGTATATAAGAAAGGACAGTCAGAGGCAGAGTGGAAAGGGACAATGGAGTGAAATGGAAAGGAAAAAAAGCTACGGTATTACCTTCCAGCAATATTTTTCTGCACTTTTGACAGAAAAACACCTGGGTCTCTCGTCTTGGCATAAGAGAGACCCTATCTGGAAATATACCCATCTTTTAATGTTGTGAAATGCTGTATTGAGTTGTAAATTAACTTGTTCTAGTGATTTGATCCATTGTTTAAGAAATATGTGTAGAACTATTAGTGGCAAGCGTGATGTAAATCAATGATTTAAATCAGGCTTTTTTCTGGGTTATTTAAATCATGATTTATATCAGTAATTTAAACTGCTTTGATATAAATCAATCCACCCTGCTAGGAAAGGGAATAAATGGAGTGTTATCCTTACAGACAATTAACAGCGTTCTTCTTGCCTTCCCACCATAGGCTGATGCTGCAGAAATTTCCATTTGGATTCCACATAGTGTTTCTTCAGATATTATTTGTTAGTATTTGTGACTTCAGTGCATACATTCTGATCAGCACCTCCCCCAGCTTGCATATATATCTAGATGTCTTGTAACAGCTTTTCTTCACAGTAAAGCAGTAGTTCAGATTTGGCAGAAAGTCGCAGTCTGTTCAGATAGACGTTCTTTGTGTCTCTCTCTGTCCGGGTCCTTATTTCCACAGGCTTCTTTCCCCATCTCTGATTTGAAAACTTTAGGCTTTAATAATTTTCTAAAATGTCACACTTGCATAATTGAATCCATCTACCTATCTCCCCCCCCCCCCCGCCCATTAGATGCAAAGTGTGGAAAAGTGTGCCCCAGGTGTGGGAAGGTGAGGGGATCATGAAGTGGCCACATTTTAGATTCTGCTTAAAAAGAAATAAGTAGATGAAATTAGCATGGTGCATGTTTTTAAAAGGCTCTCATAAAGAGCAGAAATGGGACAATGAATAGGGAAGAGAGCAATACAAGGTTTCCATCAAAACAGTAGTGGTAATCTTGATTCCTTTGTACTTCTTCATTAAGATAAAAGTTGACACGTATGGAGAGAATCAAACATTTCTAGTTTTGAGTGTGAATGGGATCATGTGGAGTTAAGTTGCATGGCTGTTTCCTACATGGAAATGCAATTAAATGTTTGGTGAGCAGAATTTTTGTTTGTTTTCATACTATGTAAACTCTGAGATAAACCCCCCCCCCCATCTTATGGTTTTATTTAGATCTACGGTACCAAAATGCTCTCTTAATAATTTAAACTAATTTAATGTATAAAAAATGTTATTTATATGTTCTGTACAGTGTGTTGCAAGGGCCTGGCCCTGAAAGGCAGACTATAAATACTTTCAGTAAATCAAATAAACCATTTATGTGTGGGAAACCGGTTCGTTTCCATGCCTGTTTGTGTCAAACATGTTACCTGGGTGTTAGCTCATTCATTGTGCATGTTTGGTGATGGCAGTTCCTGTTAAAGGCTTGCTCCTCTGTTGCAAATAGATCCCATATTTTTGTTTAATGCTGCTGGTGCCACCAAATGAAATACACTGGAGTGGATCTTTAGGAATGAACTACTGCGGGTTCAAATTATTGTTATGTAGTATTCTGTATATTTGAAAGCCACAATAGAATATAATCTAGAAAGCTCTGTTTCACTGTTTATTGTAAGCAGACATTAGTTTGGTGACCTTGTGAATGTACTTAATAAGTTTTTAGCTGTGTATATTATGTTTACACTGTTCTGATTTTATCTGTACGCTACCCTGAGATTCCAGTGATATAGGGCGGGATAGAAATTTATAAATAAATAAATAAATAAATAAATAATACTGCTTACTTTCAGTTAATTTCTATTGTTAATGTATGTTCTGATTATTAATTATTATGAAGCATACAACTTCATTGGGGTATTCTCCCTGAACTGATTCCATTCTAGGTGTTCATTATAAGGACTATAACTTAACTTTATGAACTGATGCTTGACTTTGCTTCTCCCCCACCCTCTCACTTGCTACTTTTCCTTACTTCCTTTTCCATTTGTGTTGGGTGTTTTAGATCCGGAGTAGGGAACCTGTTACCTTCCAGACGTTCTGGACTGCAATTCTGCACAGAATGCCAACTTGGGTATGGGAGAAGGGAAACTGAAATGATAGTGGAATGGAATCCTAAACATGAAGCACTCCACTCTGAAGTATTTTGTTGCCTGTCCCACTTGTATATACTAGTAATAAACTCAAGGGCTTGAGTTATGATGGCTATGTAGTTATGGTGGCTTGAATTAACAAGGCTACTGAGAAACTAGAGGGAGATATCATTGTGCGTGGGATAACCTTAAGATTTGAAGAAGTAGAAAAAATCTTGAGGGGAAAACATCTAAGAGGGCAACCCCTCCTCCCTAATAGAATACTGAATATCTGGGATACAGAAGCAGGAATCGAGTATCCTTTAAGAAGGAATGGGTAGAACGTTGAGCTGGAGTACTCCACATTGCAGTATTTTGTTGTAAGGAATATTAACATATTAAAGATGTTGTTTGATAATGTGCAAACTTTATACAAAAGTTTTGTTTAGTTCAGTAACTGCAGAGTATGATGAGCTCCTTTAGGTAATCTGTCTTCTTGAGCTTCCACAGCTAGAATTAATTGACTGAGTGTATGTAATGCACCATATTAATTGTCCTGCACAGGTGACAGCAGTTGTTTCTCATGTTCTCTTCTAACCTGTTTCCTGTTAGGGGTGAATAATAATACACACTGGTTGTTTTACAGCTATGGGATAGATCTGGGGCATTTGGGTTTCTTTAAGTCTACTTTCTAGGAAGACATAAAGCCATGATTTCTTGAAAGAACTATTGCAGTTATTTTCTTGTCTAACCCTTTGATGATACTTACCCTTTGATACTTTTTGTTCTTGGAGACAGTTTTCAAAAGGGCTGCTGTCTAGTAATCATCATTTCACCTGCCCACATGGCTAACTTTACTGCATCAAACTGCTAGATTTGCTAACAAATTGCTAGCTAATGTACTACCTAGATTGCCTTCAGTTGATTAATTGGGCTGACTGGTTGGTTCATCCTCATTGCCTGTATTGTAAACAGTTAATGCCACCCTAGGAATCATTTTTGTTCTGTGAGGCTTCAAGGATAAGCACTGCTAGAAGTGGACTTTAACACGTGAATACTATACAAACACAAGCTAAGCCCCAGCAGTTCATTCAAATAATTAAAATGTTACATGTAAAGCATAAAAACTGGGATAAAAAGCAAGTAAAAATAAATATTTAAAGGAGTGAAGATAATGGTTGACAACAGTTAAAAAGGAAATTGCAGGCAATAGGGAGAATTAAATGAGAAAGGATGGTGCCGAATAGAAAAGGAAAAGTGGATTTAAGCTAAAGAAGAGAACAAGAAGAACAAAAGTACACAGGCTGCATCATGGTCTGAAGATTAACCACACAACCCTAAACATCCTTTACTCAGAAGTGTCCCACTGTGTTAAATGGAGCTTACTCCCAGGAAAGTGTGCATAGCTTGTAGCCTTAAGCTAAATGAAGAGGGGAGTGAACATGGAGAGTTTAAGAATAAGAAGAAATAGTTTAAATTGCAGGTGAAAAACAATTGGCAGCCAATGGAGGGAATGATAAAGAATAGGAATTTGCTAGACCTGGTATTCAAAAAAGGCAATACATGCCATGAAATTCATAAAAATTAAAGATTTAAGATGAGAGAGAGAGGAATAGAATATTACAATAACAACAACAACATATTTATTACTCGCCTCTCCCTCTGGATTGAAGCGGGAACAACACTAAATACAATATAATACGTAAAATTAGTTAAAAGAGCAGATAAAACCAATACAATATTAAAATAACCATCACAGCACCTTAAAATTCTTAGGTTTAAAATTCATCTGGGTATGATGGGTGACAGGCTATGGACCACAGAAAAGGTCAAAAAGAGGAATAATCTGATAAATTGAAATGAGTGAACAAAAGAGAAGTCTAATGTGACTTAGTTACCAGGGCGGGGGGGGGGGGGACTTGAGAAAAGGAGGATATTTTTTTTCATTTTATGAATATAGGAATGGACAGCTATATTGAGCAGACCTGGCTTTGCATGGGTTGGAATAGCCCTAAATTTAATCCAGGGAAGACTTTAAATAAACTTACCTAATCACCAGTGTTCGACATATTGTGCCCACCTCATCTGGACTAAGGCATTCCTGCTGGCACCCCCTGCTTTGCCCTGTCATATTCCGCCCACTCCATTCCTCTGAGGGTGATCTGCCCCACATCAGGGAGAAAGGAGTTGGTGTATAACTGTCTCTCAGGCTACTAATCTCCCCAGGTTTCAAACTGTATGGACTGCAAAGCAATGTGGGTTAGAGAAGACTGCCCCTAGTAGCTGAAGATGTTACTGCAGGCTTCAACCACACAGACACACATGTAAGTTAATTAATTAACAGTAATGTATTTTAAAAACAAAATAACCCTTAGGTACACAGCCCTTGGGGCCCTTAGTATGCATGCCAAATTTCAGTAGTCTAGGTTTCATGGTCTTGGCACTGTGGTGCTGATGGACAGATACACATCCTCTTTTATAATTATAAATAAAGAAGGCACAGGAAAACATTTAGGCTAGAGGGGAAGAGAAAATATGTTTTGGTTTGTCAAGTTTATTTAAACTAGTTGCAGAGTGCCTTGAATTCCAGCACAATTCCAGGTCATTTTTAGAAGCTCAAAAAAGCAAAATTGCAAAGGCAGTTGGTCCTGTGAATGCAATGAAACGGCCATGTTGGATAGTTCCCATAATCTTACATTGATCTTGAATTAGCTTAATAATTAAAAATGATATGGAGGCATCAGCTGGGTTATTTTTTATTTTCCAGTAACACCTATGTTAGTCATCTCAATAACAGTTGAAAGGACAGTTTTATTGCAACCCCTTTATTTCAAAGTGGACGAATACTCTATATACCTAGGTGCATTTGTATAACATAATTCAGGAGTGGTCAAAGTTTGATTTGTGTGAATTCCACTAGATATTTTTCTTTAATTTTCTCAAGGTCACACGCCTTAGGTTTGGGGAGGAAGGAAATGATCAGCAGTATAGCCAAGATGTGTTTCCAGCAACTGGCACACCTTGCCAATATTAAAAAGACTTCAGTGGCTTCCATTTTGTTTTGGATGCAATTCAGGATATTGATATTGACCTACGAAACCCTACAAGGCCACTTAAATTGAGTAAAATGTCAGAAAAAGTGTTGTCTCTCACAAATGTCTGCTTGGAAGAAAACACCTTTTTAGACCTAAGTATAGTTATTAAGATGGTCCTATCAATATTTCCCAGTTGCATAGTTTGGGACCGAAAGGGACTAGCTTTACCATTCATAGATGTTGTGGTATAGGCATCGTGACATTTACCACATGGAGAAAAAGTGATGTATAAATTGACCTGAAATGTGATTGGTTGACTTCTTTTTAGAAATATGTGGTAGGTGTCTGTTTTCATATAGCCTAGTTGTTGCAGAAATGCTTGTAACGTAAAACAGTAAATTCTATGGTCTAGATATAGTTAGAGTAAAGAATTGGATCATGAGATCCTGCTCTGGACAGCTAAATAACTATTAACAACAAAATTAATGTGTTCAGCAACACAAAAATAATAATATGCATGCTAAAAATATGTTTAAAGCATCATTCCTGGAGTTAGTGGGATTTCTTCTGTTATTAGACAGTGCCTAAATTTTTGTCATGAATTATTCATGATTAGGTCTAAATTTTTAAATTATAGTTTGCTATTAAGAAATATGTTTAATTTTTGTTTTCATGCCATTCTTTATTGATAACTCAAGAGTATCTCAGTTGAATTATGTTGCCACATTATGTCTTCAGAGGGGCATAAAGTCAGTACACATGCTTCAGTAATATCTGGTTGTTTTACCCTTATGTTTCCAGTTGGCAATTTGAAATTATGGCTTCAGCCGCACTTTAAATATGTGATAATAGCATGTGTTTCTAATAAGGGCCAGCACCATTTTGTTGAGATAGTGTGAATGGTTGTCACTCATATATGACAAATGCACCTTCATCTGCTTCTTTGATGGCCCCCTAAAAACCATACCCTCAAATCAGACCGATGAAATTAGCTGCTGTGTAAATTGTGTGTCTGAGTGGTTCATTATCTAATCACCGTCAGAACCATAGTGATAAAGTAGTTTGAAGCAGAGAAGAGGTCTGCCAGATGATTTCAGGCCTTTTTTCTCTTTTTTTAAAATCATGTTTCCCTTGGAAACCCATTACTATAGTATAAAACTTCAAAATTGTTTGACATAAACTTCATCACAATTTTAATTTTTACTGTATCTAATAAGTGGCTTAAAGTATTGTATTATATTTATTAAATGCTATATAAAGATACTTTTTTTTGGCCACCTCTAAGATATTGTATGATTGTATTGACCCTGATACTTAAATGCTTGCAATTAAATTTTGCTATGTCCCTGTCCACTAGATTATGTTAATCTGTTGTGGTATTTCTTGTGGTCCTTCTGGCAATGACCTGGTTTGCATGATCAACTTATTTAAATCACAGCACATGCTGGGCACAATTTCCATAGTCACGGAAGGTGAGGTTTGCTGTGTTAGCCCACCCTGGGCAGGATGTCATTGGAGGGGGAGCGGGGGAGCAACCATACAACACCTCATAGGTCAGATAAGCCATGGTGGCGTATTCTAATTGTGCAGACTGGCCCAATGTGTATTTTTGTAAATGGAGAATATTACTAAACATCTTAATTTTTCTTCCTCTAAAAGGATCATTTGATGATGATGATATCACACACATTGAAGGAAGCGTTGAACCAGTTCGTGATGTTGAAATAATACATGAAGAACTTAGACTAAAGGATGAGGAAATGATTATGCCCATTATAGACAAGCTAGAAAAAGTGGCTGTACGTGGCGGTGATAAGAAATTAAAACCTGAATATGTAAGTAAGAATGCTTTAAATTTTAAAAATATTTTCCCCAGGGGAAAAAGTTAGTTGCAGTTTTGGTTGCATATTTAAATGGTGATTTATTATTTTTTTATTTATTCAGTTTATATCCCACATATGTACAGAATACCCTAGGTGGGGTTAAGTAAAACAGATTATTTTTTAGAGGTATGAATATAAAATGCACAGTAAGCAAAAATGCCAATATATGTAGTTTATAGTGAATATGTAACATCTGCATGCCTATACTCCCCCCCCCCCCAAGAAATGAAATATGAAAAACTGACACACACATTCATATTACTGTGTGGAAGTGCTGTATCAGTACTTTCATTTCCAGAAACTGTGTATCTTAGTAGAAACCACCATTGTTCTGATCTGTGTTCTTTCCACATTTTACAAAAACGGGCCTAGTATGTTCTGCTTTTCCATTCATGATTCTTTTGTAATTTCTGCATCTCAAGTTGGCTTCTTAAATGATCTTGATTACCAATACAAGAGTATACAATAGGTTGCATCCAGAGAAGTTGTTGAGTGCAAGAGGACTTCCCAGCTTCTGTTGTCCACTGTGGGAGCCCCTTCTTTCCCCTGGAAAGCTACTCCTGGGGTCTTGGAGGTTCTCCAGATTGGTGTGGAAATGAGGAATTGGCTGGAGTCGAGCAGAGCCCCCATGTCCAGTCCACACACTTTGCCCCCCCATGTCCAGTCCACACACTTTGCCCCCCCCATGTCCTGTCCACACACTTTGCCCCCCCCCAACCCTCAGGAGTGAATTTCTAGTGGGTGCAGGGAGCTGCAGCGGGAAGAGGGGACAGGAAAGTCCTGTTGTGCAAGCATCTTTATGCTCACACTTCCCTTGATATAAACCAGTATTTGCATCTGATTTAATGGGAACATGTGTATATAGTTTCCATTTCCTTATTAAAATTGACAAGAGCACCAAGTGAGAAGAATTGAGTCTCTGTTCACATGCATTGTTGTTTGGATATTAGCGGTGGTATACTATATATCCTTGCATTCTGATAAGCACCTTCAAAGTGGAGATGAAATTAAGTTTTCTGATCTTCATTTACTTACTAAAGAAAATATTCAACTTGGTTTACTATTATCTCTAAGATTAGTTGCTGGAAATACACTTGAATCAGTCAAACCAGGGAACATAGAACTGGTTTGTTTAGCTGAAACAAAATTGAAACCATTTTGGAATCTGGGTATTTCTAGATCCTTTTTTGTTTTCTGACAATGTACGAGTAGTAACATTGTCAGAAAATGTTACTACTCGTACAGCATTGTTACTACTCGTACAGCATTGTCAGAAAATGGCATCAGGAAGGCTAAAGCTGTGAATGAGCTGAGATTAGCGAGGGATGCTAAAAGCAATAAAAAGGCTTTCTTCAGATACGTGAGTAGTAAAAGACAGAGGAAAGAAATGGTGGTTCAACTGCTTAATGAGGATGGCAAATTGATAACAGACGACAAAGAAAAGGCTGAAGTGCTCAATTCCTACTTTGCCTCGGTCTTCTCCCAAAAGCGGGTCTATGACCCCCCTGGAAAAAGTGAAGCAGAAGTTGAGGGGGCAGGATTGCAGTTTGAGATTGATAAACAAATGGTCAAAGAACACCTAATTTCCTTGAATGAGTTTAAATCTCCAGGGCCCGATGAACTGCATCCTAGAGTAATGAAGGAGCTAGCAGAAGAACTCTCAGAACCTGTGTCTATTATCTTTGCAAAATCATGGAAGACGGGTGAGGTGCCGGACAACTGGAGAAGGGCTAATGTTGTCCCTATCTTCAAAAAGGGCAAAAAGGAAGAACCTGGGAACTACAGACCAGTCAGTCTGACATCCATCCCTGGGAAAATTCTGGAGCAGATTATAAAGAAGTCAATCTGTAAACACCTTGAAATCAATGCAGTGATTACTAGAAGCCAACATGGATTTGTCAGGAACAAATCCTGTCAGACTAATTTGATCTCATTTTTTGATAGGGTAACCTCCCTTGTGGACTGTGGGAATGCTGTGGACGTCATATATCTTGACTTCAGCAAAGCTTTTGACAAAGTACCACATGACATTCTGATTAACAAACTAGCTAAAAGTGGGCTAGATGGAACAACTATTAGGTGGATTCACAGTTGGCTACAGAATCGGACTCAAAGTGTACTTATCAATGGAACCTTCTCAAACTGGGGAGAGGCAACGAGTGGGGTACCGCAGGGCTCAGTCCTGGGCCCAGTGCTCTTCAACATTTTTATTAATGATTTGGATGAGGAGGTGCAGGGAATGCTGATCAAATTTGCAGATGACACCAAATTGGGTGGGATAGCTAATACCCTGGAAGACAGAAACAAACTTCAAAGTGATCTTGATAGGCTGGAGTGCTGGGCTGAAAACAACAGAATGAAATTTAATAGGGATAAATGTCAAGTTCTACATTTAGGGAATAGAAACCAAATACACAGTTACAAGATGGGGGACACTTGGCTCAGCAATACTACAAACTAGAAAGATCTTGGAATTGTTGTAGATCGCAAGCTGAATATGAGCCAACAGTGCGATATGGCTGCAAGAAAGGCAAATGCTATTTTGGGCTGCATTAATAGAAGTATAGCTTCCAAATCACATGAGGTACTGGTTCCTCTCTATTCGGCCCTGGTTAGGCCTCATCTAGAGTATTGTGTCCAGTTCTGGGCTCCACAATTCAAGAAGGATGCAGACAAGCTGGAGCATGTTCAGAGGAGGGCAACCAGGATGATCAGGGGTCTAGAAACAAAGCCCTATGAAGAGAGACTGAAAGAACTGGGCATGTTTAGCCTGGAGAAGAGAAGATTGAGGGGAGACATGATAGCACTCTTCAAATACTTAAAAGGTTGTCACACAGAGGAGGGCCAGGATCTCTTCTCGATCCTCCCAGAGTGCAGGACACGGAATAACGGGCTCAAGTTAAAGGAAGCCAGATTCCAGCTGGACATCAGGAAAAACTTCCTGACTGTTAGAGCAGTGCGACGGTGGAATCAGTTACCTAGGGAGGTTGTGGGCTCTCCCACACTAGAGGCCTTCAAGAGGCAGCTGGACAACCATCTGTCAGGGATGCTTTAGGGTGGATTCCTGCATTGAGCAGGGGGTTGGACTAGATGGCCTTGTAGGCCACTTCCAACTCTACTATTCTATAATTCTATGATTTTAAGGATTCCTTAGCGTAGACTAATACAACTTATGGGTCTGTGGAAAACCCAGAAGAACCATTATTGCCCAGAAAGTAGGAAGTATTCCTTAATTCTGATCAACCCTGTTAAATGGGAAGGTGGGCCAAAGAGTTTAATATTGATTGGGTTATCCAGCAGTTGGAATGAGAGTGCCTGCCTACTTTACTGAGATGTGACTAATAAAATAAATGAGATGGCTTAAATCCTAAGTTGTGAATAGAAGGGAGTTCACAGAAGGGGTATTTTATTTCACCTGCTCTCTCTGCAGCTGCCTGGTCCTCCTGAAAAGCTTATTAAGGGGATTGTGGGGTTCTTCCTGATCAATGCGGAATGGGACAAAGTATTGCTGGGTGAGGGGGGAATCGCTCAAAACAGGACAGACTTCTACCTGATTTTGGGCAATTGCCCAGCAACCCCCTGTTGGGCAATTTGCCCATCAAATATTTTTCAGCAGAGCCTTTAAACTAGTTTTTCCCAACCTGGTGCCTTCTAGATAATTCCCAGCATCCAGTCTAACACATCAGGTTGGCAAAGGTTGCCTGAACCCTTGGAGAGGTTTTGAGTGTGGAGGGGGCGATGTAGGTGGCTGCAGAGGATGAGACAGAAAACTTTTGTTTCTACTCACCTACCTTAGGATCCAAGCCTATATCTTTGGTTGAAAAACGTGTACCTTGAATATAAATCCAGGGGGGAAAAACTGTGCCCCAATATTTGGAGAAGCAGGTAGTCAGTTGGAAGATAGCAGTGGACACTAGAACTCTACAAATTGGGTGGAGGAGTACTGTACATATGAATGTACATATGATTAAACTCATGATTAGACAATGTACATATGATTAATCTGACAATTAGGCTACTGTAATGTGCTCTACGTGGGGCTACCCATGTATGTGGTTTGGAAGCTGCATCTAGTGCAGAACGCAGCAGCTAGGGTGCTCACAGGGACACCTAGCTCTGCCCACATAAAACCTGTATTAAAAGAACTGCACTGGCTGCCTGTTAGCTATTGAGGAACATACAAGGTTATGTTGTTACCGTACAAAGCCCTAAACAACTTGGGACCAGGATACCTAGCAGACCGCCTTCCTTTATATACACCCAGTCGACAACTACGATCCTCAGAGGAGGCCCTACTGGTCATTCCGAGATGAACAGGACGCTGCCATGAAGAACCTTGGCGGTGGGCCTTTTCTGTGGCGGCACCCACCCTCTGGAGGGCCATCCCTCCTGCAGTTTGGGAGGCAGAAAATGTATTATCTTATAAACATCTCCTGAAGACATACGTTTTTACACAGGTTTTCCCTGGTTTTTAATGTAGCTGGTTTTATATTGCCTTTTTAACTTCTTAATGTTTACATTTTTACTTCTTATATTTTATGATTCTTAATTGTGCACTGCCCAGAGAGCTTCGGCTGATGGGCAGTATAAAAATGTAATAAATAAATAAATAAATAAATAAATAAATAAATAAATAAAGTTACTTTTCTTCATCAGGGTCTCTGCAGTCCTACATAATGGGTTCTGCATAGGCTCCTCTGGGAATATTCCAGAACTTTAGACAGGAGGCTGGTTCTCTTATTCCACCCCCTCAAGAGGAATTTTGACTGTCTATGCATGTAGGGTTGCCATATTCTGAATCCACAAAACCGGGACAAATTTTTTTGGGGGGGCCTCTAGAATTTTTTAAAAAACTGAGCAATATGTAAAGGTCTAAGGAAAGCCCAATTTTTCAATTAAAACAACAATTGTAAAACCAGACATCTTAAATTCACTGCAATTTACTTCCAAGTAACAGATCTGCAACCCAAATCCAAGGAGGTGGATTGTTGAAGGGTGATTTTTTGGGGAATGACTTTCCTTTCTCCCCTCTCTCCTTTCCTCTCCTTCACCCCATCGTCCCCCACAAAACTCTCTTTCTTCCCCCACAAATAACCCAGCAGCTCCACCCTGCGCTTACCCTGAAGATCTGACCACAACCAGCCAAGCTCACCAAACTCCTTTGCATTGCATGGGACTCAGGAAGCCTGAGGAGAGCACGTGCGCCTTTCCTCACTGTTGTTCCTTTTCTACGCATCCATAAGCACAATAAGGTCAGTCACGGTGAGCCTGTGGAGGAGCGGCGATGCTCTGGAAAAGGCGCCAGATTGATGCATCTTTTTCTCTGCTGCTGCTGCTCCAGTGAGCAGGCTCAAAGTACCATTTTGGAGGTCAGAATTTCTCCGGCCAGCTGGACCAGGAATCCGGGATTCTTGCCCAGCCAGTCGTGACATTTCAGAATCTCTTGGAAATCGGGACATTCCTTTTTTTCCGGGACGTATGGTAAGCCTATATGCATGCCCTAGGAGATAGGACAAGCCCCTTACTTATGTGATAATAGATTATGGAATGTCCTGAGAGGTTTCTTCCTCAACAATCTCTTATGCCTGTTTTGTCTCCTATGTCAGGGCCTTTTTTCTTGTGCTCTGCACTTTCAGCTCGAAAGGAATATAGAGAAAGAGGACAGAACAGCTTTGGGAGATATAGTGGGACATATTGGAGAAAACATTCCCACCAAGCCAACTTTTAAATGGCCTGGTCAGTCCACACAACAATCCCAAATAGTTTTGTGTAGCTCTTTGCTGATAGTTCATAACTTGAAGTAGGCCCAGGGGTGGATAACTATTAAAGGCCTGAGGGTTGAATTCAACTTTTGGAATGGTCTTGAGGGCTGCACTCCAGAGGAGGTTGGGTCTAAAAGCAAAGTAGATTTTATTTATTTATTAATTTATTAAATTTATATACCGCCCCATAGCTGAAGCTCTCTGGGTGGTTTACAAAAGTTAAAAACAGTGAACATTAAAAAGTATACAAAGTTTAAAAACATCAAAAATATAAAAACAACAGTATAAAACAACAGTAGATGGGGCTACTCACAGTGCACGGAGACCATTTTTTTTAAAAAAAAACTCATCTATTTCCATCCAACGCCACAAACAGAACTATTTCATCTCAATTTCAAGCTTGTTTACTCAGAAGTAAGCATTCCTGCAGTGCAAGCCCCCTCACCAAACAGATGTAAGCCAAAAGTAAGAGAAACAGGCACTACATCTCAGATAAAGCAACAGGCAGCCCACTCAGTTACTTCCAGGATTACTCAGAAGTGAGTGCATCAGTGAGTGCAAGTTTTTGAGCTCAGCAGGCGGGGAACTTCCCACACATTCCCCAGATTGACTCTGTCTTTTGGGCTGGAAGCAGGGTTTTGGCAACTCTTCCTTGAAGACTTGTCATATTTCTACCTAGTCAGAAATTGGAAAGGGGGACACAAGGTAAGGCTTATTGAAGAACAGTGATGTTGGGAATAGCTCTGAAAGTGGGTGAAAAAAAGGCATAAATCAGTCTTATTTATTTATTTATTTATTTATTTATTTATTTATTTATTTATTTATTTATTTATTTCATCTCTGTATCACCCATCAGCTGAAGTCCCCATGCTACCCCAACAGCCCTATGCAGGGTACTATTCTTTTCCCCACCCACCCACCCTCTAATAAGTAGACAGGGCTTGATCTGGTTCCACTGAAGAGGTCTCATATTCTCCTCACCCTCCGAGCAGCAAAAGACAGCAGTGAGGCCGTCAAGAACCATATTTCCTGTGTGCTCTGAAAGATCCCCGGGTTCACTTCAGAGGGAAAAGGGTAAACTCTCCGGGGTGGGGAAGGGTCATCTCTGTCTGACACCAGACACGATAGGTTGATTCTATCTGAGCTTATATCTATCTTATTATCCCTACCTTTGAGCTTTCTGAGGAGAAGCAGGATGGGGGAAAATCTACAGAAGAAGGTTCCTTGGCTTAAAAAATCAGTTATCACCCTTTAGCCATACTCTTTTTAAAACACAGTTGTTGTTACAGATAGAATGTTCAAATCCAGGAGAAAGACATTATCCAAATGAGTAACACTTTGTTTTTGCAGATGGCATTATGGGAAAAAATTAGGATCCCAGAGGTGGAAGCTCCTGTAGCAGCCTTGTAGCCCAAAGCAGTCTTGCCAGCTAATCCCTCAAGGACTCCTTCAATAAGTGAACAGTGGCAGCTTTCAAAAGGAGCTTTAAAGCTTCAGCTGTGGCAGTACCACATAATTACCAATACTCTTTTCACCAAAGGTGACTATTTTTGGACAGAAGATCTCTCTGCAACTGAACCAGGGATGTCCAAGACCATCAAGGATGGGCTTAGGGCGATTTTCCCCAGAGTTGCCTTGCTGCAGATTCTTCTATGGATGCTGTGCAATTTGAAGTGGGAACCATTTCTTCCAGTGTAGTAGTACACAGGAACTGTTGTCAAAAAGACTGGGATGAAAATTCAGATTTTCATTCACACTTGGCCAACTCTCTATTAGAAGGCAGTACGCTCTTTGGGACTCCTCTTGTGTCTGTCCAAGTCAAAATGAAGGAAAAGAAGAAAGCCCTTCTTGTTGCTGAGATGACAGAGTAAAAGTCCCATCATCAGCCATTCCCTTGGGGTTCCAAGCTGTCTTATGAGCCGTAGGAATCCAAAGACTGTGTATGCAGATGGAATTTTCCCAAATACACTGGCAAAGGAAATACTCCCTCTACTATCTCTGCCCCCTCTGTTTCTCCCAATGGAGGGCAAAGAAACCATGTTCTATATGTTGCAAATTCTTACCCTTACTCCATTCTCTCATTTGATAGGGAGCCAGCTCCAGAACTTTGCATCCAAATGGGCCAAGCCCACATTGGATGCCTGGGTCCCGACAATGATCGAGGAGGGTCTTGGAAACTCTTGGGAGTTTCTTGACAGATAAAAATCAAAGCCTTTTGGAAGCCACACAGTATGTCATTCACTTCATAGAACCAATTCCAATTGCCTAGCAGCACTCTGGGGTCCACTTAATTTATTTTACACTTTCAAAACGGACAGAAATGTTCCTGAAACACATCACATGGAAACTCTCTATTTCATTGCAGCTGTTCTACATAAGTCGCCTTGCTGCCATAGATCTTTCAGGAAGCTGTTTGCATACTCTTATCAGACTGAGTCATAAGAGTTCCTATGGTTCTTATACAAAAAGGGATTTTTAACACTGAACTTTCCTGTTCGGGTTGACAATGGCTTCCAGTGTATTCATAAAGCCCTGGTAGCTTTCATTGCTTTTCTCTGAGTCTAGGGTTTATACTTGTCTAGACAAAATCTTGATTTGTCCACAGTGTAGAGAACAAACCAGAGAAGATTTGAAAGTGATGATCAGGTGCTTGGAGGAACCTGGCTTCTTTACCAACACAGAAAAGGCTGCTTTTCAGCTAATACAGGCCATAGCTAGACCTAAGGTTTATCCCAGGATCATCCAGGGTTCGTCCCTGCCTGAGCACTGGATGCCCTGTGTGGCACTTAGATGAACAGGTTTGACCCCAGGACAATCCTGGGATAAACCTTAGGTCTAGCTACGGCCATAGTGTTTGAACTGCCATATGTGTGTCTTGAGCACATTGAGAACCTGCATATTCCTCTCTGAGAGCAAATCCTGACCGTGAGAACATGAAGGTCATTAGAGGTTCCCTCCAGGTGGAAATAACAGAATTATTTCCTGTATTGTTTTCTTTTTTGTATGTAAGCTGTGTCGTAGGTCTGTGAATGAAAAGTCCAGTTATTAACTTTGAAGTTTTTATTTTATCGCAGCGGTTGGGGATGTTGGTCTCTTGCCTGGATATTGGGCATGGGCAAGGTTTCGTATTTGATCCCTACAGAAGATGTTGCTTACATTCCAGCTATAGATCACTATTCAGAATCACATTCCAGTCTTCATTCTGGAAAGGATGCAAAGATTGGTGGACCGGACAGACTATTCTAAGGAGTGTCTGAAGTACTGAGAAAGGACGTTTATCTCTATGGACACGAGCCTCATCATTTGCAGAGCCCACTTCCAAGAATTGGTTGCTGAGCGAACCTGGTCAGATGCTATGTCCAATCAGAATGGTGTTGTGGAGGCCTTCAGGCACACGATATGGAGCAGTCACATGCTCTTACATACTAACACCACCTCAGCAAAAGCATATGTAAACAAACAGGGAAAACATGTTTGATATTGCTTCCAATGGAAGCCAGAAAACTCCTAGTTTGGGTAGAGAACTATCTTATTTTCATCAGAATGGGGAATGTAGCTGGGGTCTCAAATGTGAAAGTAGTCTGGCTGAGCAGGAAGACAGTTCTACAATCCAAAAGGAAACTCCAGCAAGTATTCCAGCAAGTTGCAAGAAGATTCAAGGAAGGTTCATAAGTGGTGGACCATTTCACTGAAAACTGTCTGTTGGACAAGTTTGTGTTATGAGTGTATTCTGTCATATAGGAAATATTCTCTACTGAGCTTTCAGTATGTGTTCCCTCCCATTCTGCTACTCTGTAAATTCCTTCAGTAGATTTGAGATCATTGAACAGAAGTCACCTTTGTGGTCCCATTCTCAGAATGGAGGCATGTATTTTTAGAATTGTCCCTCCTGTGAGTTAGTTGACACTGCCATTTACCGAGCAGGGTGGACTTCTGCACTCAGAGGCCAATACTTCTTCTGCAGATGGACTTGCTCCATTTAGCAGTTCGGATGCTGAGTGGAAGGCTTTAAGGGCAATGGGTTACTCTTAGAAAACCTTGTCCACCTCCTAACAAAGATCTTAACAATAGGATATCCAATACACAGAAAGCCTTCACCAGTTTGTGTGCCAGAAAGAGCTTACACTTGGACAAGGCAGAAGTGACAGGAGTTCTGCAGGATTTGCAGAGAAGGCCACACCAAGGTCTCTCCCCTGAGCTGGAGATTGGACTGTGAACAGGAAAAACATTGTGTTCATATGTTTCTGTATGGCGTTGCGTTAAAGAACCCCCTCATCAGTTCATAGATTTCCTATATTCTGTCAGGCTCTGATTTATTCTGCCTTTGAACTGGTCGTTATTTCAGTTTGGAGAATCTCAGAAGTGGGTGTGTTGTTAGCCAATATGGAATTGTGTATTAGCCTTTTCACAGATCTCAGGAGTTAGTTTTTGCCAGATGTTTGCACTAACCTAATTTGTCCATGGTCCTAATTTGTCCATTGACAGAGGAATTCCATAAAATTTTACCTTGAGAGAACAAAAATAGAAGCTCTTTTCTGGTCTTTCAAGTCATACTCAGTGAGTAAGAAAGTATCCAGAGGTACACTACCCAAATGAATTGGAAAGGCTACTGTTTCTGCAGTGGAGAAGATGTCAGTTCTTGGTATTACCTTTCAGTGATAAGAGGAGCAGCTCCATCTGTAGCATTTGGGAGGTGATCTCCCTTGGAGGAGATTTTCAGGTTTTCAATGTGAACACCTGTTCACATAATCATCAGGCATTATAAAGAAGATCTGCCCTTTGGATGGACGGTTTAGCAGAGTGCTGTTCCTTAAGATGTGGTTATACTCCAACCACAGGCCTGCTTGAAGCAGATTGCAGTGTTTTTTGTTTTGTTTACCTTCCCAGGGATAGAGACTGCCCTCTGCCAATCAGGGGGCAGAATAAGACTTCTACTTACCATAAACCCCCATTTTTCTAGTTGTACAAAAGGCAAAATGTGTGTTTTTATACACTCATAGACACATGGGGAGGCCAGCCAGCCACACAGAATATGTTTTTACTTGACTTTTACATAGTTTTCTCTCTCTCCTTAAATGTTATAAGTTTGTTATCTAGTTGTAATGCCTTATTATCTAGTTACTGTGATCCCCCCCACCCCACAATGGACAGCATTTCCTGCTCTTCCAGTCCTAGTCACCCAGTTCATCCTTCATCCTAAAGATGATATTTATTTATTTATTTATTTATTACATTTATATACAGAGATACAAAGCTCTCTGGGCGGTTTACAACAGTTAAAAACAGTGATCCTCTCTTCTGACCAGGAGGAGATGCTATTCCAAATGTATGCTTAGTTCTCATTGAGGTGGTAAATTGGCGTCTGTGCTGTATCACTTCAGAAAGCAGATGATGCTGACATGAGGTGGAATGCTCTTCCATACAAAAAATTAGTACCTGCACATAACAATAGCATGCCAAAGAGAAGGCTAAGCTTAGAAACCTCCTTAACATCTAGTTTTATATATGGAGGGAATATATTTTGTATAGAAGAGCAGTCAGTTATTTGAGCCTCAGCTGTTGCTTCCCTCTACGAATCTAGAAGAGTATGAATTTATTGTAAAGAAAAAAAATTACCCTTTTAACCACTGGTTTGACATGAATGATAGTGAACTTATGTTTTATTTGTACTTAAACACCATTCACTTAAGTCCAGTTGTCTGAATATTGCATCAGAAAATACTGATTTATTTGATATAATTCTGTCTTTGATCCGTTTCTCTGGTCTCTAAAGCCAGAAGCAGTGCCATATTTGCAGTGCTTTACTTCTGTAGAAAACCATAATCATTCATAATGGCTGTGGTCCAGCAAGTCTCCAGAGCTCATGCTGGTGGCTTTATTGTCATTTTCCTCAAAGATTTTAAAGCATGGCTTCTCAGTTGAGTGGGGGTGGTAGGGGGGTGAGAGGGAGCGAGAGAGAAAGGACCTGCTGGAATGAAAAGAACAAGAGAAATCCTAGCTGCTCACAGAACATAACAAGGGACTTGCTGGATCATGGACAGTATGTAGGAAGGCTTGCTGGTAACTGTCCCAATCTTTCTATTCTCTTGGTAGAATTTGGTAGTCCCTGTTTATTATTACTTATAGAAGGCAAAATATTGGAAAAATATTCAGACAAGTGTTCTGATATGTTGGGTGGGATAAGGTGGAGGACCAACCCTGAGTCACTTTGCTCAAAATTGTCTTCAACACTTTAAGAAAAACAACAACAGAATCATAATTCTCAGAACATAATCTCCGATATGTATGTCTCAGTCTATTGTTTTGACATAGGACTGTGTTAATATATTGAGTACCTGAGGAAAGGAATTCATTTTTTCTCAGTTTGTTTCATTTCCAGTGTTATCCTGTTTGGAGGTCTTGGAGTGAGTAACACATTCAAGCAATACAAAAAACATCAGTTAAAATATGCAATATTGTAGAGGGTATACTAATGTTTAAAATGTCATGCCTGTTTAATGACTCTGGTCAATGACTCTGGTCATTGAAAACGAGTCCAGAAAAGTCTTATCCACAGTTTTAGCAGATACATTAGCTCAGGATTTTGACAAATTTCCAAAGGAAGGGTGTGTCACAATTGAGGGTCAGTCACAGAGAGTAGCCCTCTGTCCATTCTTTTTGGTGCATAATGGTTGTTCTAATAATAATTACAGCAATCATGTATCAAATGTTGAATAATAATTATACTTGGTCTATTTTGTCAAAGAATGAGTTTTGCTGCTGAAGTTTAATAATAATTCTTTTTCGTATTACATTCAGTAAAAACAGCTGAACGATTTAGGTAGGAGTGGAAAACTGCTTAGATATTTTAACTGCTATTTGTGCAGAGATAATCAAAGGATAAATCAAATATAAAAGTCCCAATTTCTATCATTATGTAGAATCCAAAAGATTTGAATTGTTTAGTCCTAAAGATTTTACCATCCAATTTACACTATAGAATGTGTTAGTGTTTTGTTTTGTTTTTAAATGTAAATGGCTTTTTAAAGTTGAAATTTGTAACTATTAATTTGAAAATCAGAAAACAATATAAAATTTCTCCACTAGTTAAGTAGGATAGCTTGAGGAATTGTTCTTACGATGAAGTCTAATAATAACTTAACACTTGTTTTAAACTTCAGTGAATTATTTATTTATTGAATAAAGCACAAAACATTGATAAGGACCAAAGATAAGATAGTTCTACTATGTTTTTTTAGAAGTGTGTAATCTTGTTGCATGTCTCTACATAAGCTATTCTGGCCACTCATCATAGTAACCAGCTGGGCCATTTCACCTGCTGGAGCCATTAAAGAGGACTCTCTCCCCCTAGATTAATCCCCTCCGACATTAGTTTTTAGCTCTGACAACTGGAGCAGGCATTCAGAACTTGCAGGTGGCCAGTGTGACGCACATAATTGCCTACAATTTTAGGCAATGAATAAAAATGGTCTACATTACTTGTCAAAGGTTGTATATGCAGTGCCAAGTGAGATCTATGGGAAGCCTTTTAGGGTTTAAAGAACATTTAATAGCAAGGCTGCACAGTGCTTTTTTAATCATAATGCATTTGTAATATAGCACTTTGATCTTCTCCTTGTAGGAAATGGTGTTACATTAGCCACTTTTAAAACATTTATGAGTGAAAATCAGTTATAGGAGAGTAAAAGTGATTATTCTTAGGCAGAACATGTTATGTTTCATTAAAAGTTTTCAGCTTGCCCCTTCTTGTTAAAATCTGTGGGGAGCCCTACTCCTGGAGGGTTACAAATCAGGATCTAAGATTTAGAAGAGCTTTCCTCTTGTTTTTCCCCCTCAAGCAATTGCAAGATTGGGAATAGTAGTATACTAAATACTAAGGCTGTATATTTATAAATGTTTGACCTATTTATTGACAAGGTAAACATGTGCCTTAAATAAAAATTTAGTGACTAGAAATTCATGTTAAATTCTTTAATTGAATATCATGCTAGTGGTAACTTTCATGAAATGCGATGTTTAGAGCATGACCATAAATTATCTCTGACAAAAATTGACACTAAATGTACTACTTCTAGAAGAGCTTGGTTTGACCTTTCAGACCTAAGAGCCTTTTATTAACACCTGCCTGTAAGGCAAACCTTGCCACACGCAGCTTTCAGATTCAGAACCACAAAACTGATGAGGAAAGGCTTGAAGGGTTCAGTTTGTGTCACTTGCTGTTTGCCGTTTCCATTTCACAGATGATTAATCTTTCTGTGAAGAAAGGCCAGAGAAACAAAGCACATTGGGCCCTTCCTGCAGTTACTCCTTCTGAATGCACACTAGCTTGCTAACTAAAAGGCCTTTAGATTTCCTGCAGGGAGAGATGTTCTGAAAGTGAATGCAGCTGGTTGGAGGTCACCAGTGCAAGGCTCTTGCCATTGTGTAATGGAAGCTTTGGCAGGTTTCATTTTTGGAGGAAAGGAGAAGGTGTTGACAAAAAATTAATGTAGAATATGGAGGCCTTTGGCCATTTGAATTAATACCTTGAAGGGTGGATCATCAGTAATCAGCTCAATTTCTTTTGCTACCAGTGTTTTTAAAACACACATTTCAGTTTTTGCAGGTATTCTTTAGTCACTGAAGCATGTTTCTCTTATATATGGTTTCTTCCATGGAATTCTTAATTAATAGGCGAGTATGACGTTTTGGAAAGCAGTTTTAAATTTATACGTTGCTCTTGTCATTCGGCTTGGGAGAAGAAAGTATAACTTGTATTTTTCAATGAAGAGATGGAAAGGGTTGTCCCATGTTCATCTAGGCCTAACATGACTCGTATGTCCCTTTCATTCATTCTCATATATATAATTTTAATTAGAAGACACATTCCATTTTTTTATCTAAAATGACTCCTTTATGAGAATTATTGTGTCTTGCACATAGTTGAGTATACTTCTACTTTAATGTCTCTTGTTTCTTTTTAATTCTGCACAGGACATAATGTGCAAAATCAAAAGCTGGGTAATAGATGAAAAAAAGCCAGTCCGTTTCTATCATGATTGGAATGACAAAGAGGTAGGCTTATAACTATTACTTCATCCACTAAATCTAATGTTGTTGTTTTCTTTTAAAAGAAACTGTAAGTGCATCAGGTCTTTATTTAAACCTTTTAATCTAACTCAAGTTAATTCATACCATCATTTGCAAACCACGTGAATTGCTTTTAACAAATTACTTTTCTACTTCAGAGATTAAACAGATTTCACATCTATATATCTATATCTGGTAGTATTTCAGTGTAGGCCTCTTTTTATATGTTTTAGTGTAGTTTTTATTTCCTGTCTTTTAGATCGATGTGCTGAACAAACACTTGTTTTTAACTTCAAAACCAATGATCTACTTGGTTAACCTCTCTGAAAAAGACTACATTAGAAAGAAAAACAAATGGTGAGTTTACTGAAATTGACTTCATTTATTTTTTTAAATTCACAATGCTTTTCAGAGGCCCCTTAGTGTTTGTCAGAATAATGGTTAGTCATGTTTTTTTTACATAGAGTAAATCTTAACACTAATATTGGCAACATACCTATTACCTTGTCTGTTGGAATGCTGTAGAAGTAAAAACTCGTAAAGATTTACTGAATCAAGTAGTAATTTTCCCTATCTTTTAGTATTTCTTTTAAAATACATCACTGAACATGTATTCCAACTATGGAATACTAAGGGTATTCCAATACCCTTCCAACTATGCAAAATACTTATAAATTGCTAGTAATTTTAACTTTAGAAATATGTCCTTATTCATGCAAGCCTTCTTATTTATTACATGTTAAAGAAAAAATCTTATTATAAGGGAGCATGCTAACAAGGAAATAGAGTATTGCATATATATGCAGAGAATCATGTGTCTCATATTGCTCAGCCTTGTGCATCAATTTCTTTAAACTTAAAAAAATGTCTTATGAATGTTGTTTGTCACATGCAGTTCAGAAACTTTCACATTATTATCAGTATGAATTCATTTATAATGGCTGCAGAATAAGATGTCTGTTCAACAGGCAGTGACCAAGATTAACATTCAGTCCCAAAGTGTGGGGCTACAGTAGATACATAGTGTTTGAAAATAAAGCTGCATTAGCTTGCCTGAAAAAGTTACAGATGAGATAAAACAGTTGTTTCGAGGTAGAGGCACTTTAATCTATTTCATTAAAAGGAAATATTAATTAAAAGACTCTACTTTGTTTTTGCTACAAATGGTATACAAAACTGTAACTGTGAAACAACACATTTAAGATTTGCTTATATTAGCTTAGTACTTTGCAAATGCATCCAGAGTAGTATATCAGGAGTCTTCTAAAACACACCCTCTCACTGTCCCTGTACTTCATTAAGTACTTAGATGCACATGGTTTTAATTTTCCATTAAAATTTCTCATTTCCATATGATATCAAAGAGTGAGAAGGCTTTAAACTGAAAAATAAACATTCATAGACTGGAAGCCAAAACAATAATTAATGTCAGATGGTTAACTCCAATAAGTCATTAGAATAAATTCTGTTAAATTATTTCGACTAAAAACTGCTATGTTCTTAATGTTGTAGTCCATTATATTTATTGTAAATAACATAGTTTTACTTATTTTAGTGATCATTTTAAAATTTCAGTTTACAATATGATCTTGGCAAAACCTTTATTTCCCCTATAATCTAGTCTTCAGGAAACTTTGAAGGTAGGGTTGCTCAATTGCAAAATATTGTGATCTGCGTTACAAACATAGAGTTTCACAGAAATGTAATGCAGTAAATTTAGCATTCTGAATTAAGTGCTATTGTAAAGCTTTCAAAAGTGCCATAATAACAATATGCATGAAAGTTTGTTTGAAAATGTGTAAATCAGTGTCCTTGTTGAGAATAGATCATCACACCTGCATTGGGGTGATCACAGGTATCACTCACTGCCTCTAATTGTACAGTAAATATCGTTTCGCAGATTTAATGGTAGACAGACTACTTGGGGATTCCAGTCTATGATTTGTGATTTAGCTGTCATCAGGAACCCCCCCCCCCTTTTGTGTGTATATGAGACCAGTTGTGGTGGTGATAGAATGTAAAACTTAGCATCTATATTATGACTTTTAAATTTGTAAATATTGTATTTATATTATTATGAAATAATAGTGAAAATCCTATTGCGTTCATGCAGAACTGATGGTTGAAGGTTGTTTTTTTTAATCCAGGTTTTCTGGATGTTAGTGTAATTGTAGCTGAAAGATCAAAGTCTGGGATAGCTGAGTGATGTTGCAGAAGAGAATTTACCACATAACCATTTTCAGTACAGTTTCTGCCGCCTGCTGTTACTATTTTCCCTCAAGCTAGCCATTGACAACCCCCTGTGCATCCCTGCTCGTAAAAAATGATTGAGGAAGTATTTGTCATGTATTTATGAGTAGGAAACATTGTGTGATATGGAATGGCATCTAGTGAAGCCAGAATGATGACCATTTTTTCCTTCAGACTGGCAGAGTGACTGATCTTTAAATCTTCTCTTTTTATGCAATATATATTTTGCATTAAAGTGCAAAATCAAATTTTATTATGAGTAGTCTAATGGTGGACCTTTTGGGGCAGTGCAAACAGATGCAAATGATTAGAATATATTTTATTGGCAGCTGTATTTTAATTTCTGCTTTGGGGTTCTTGTTATTAATCTGAACTACAGTTGAATTAGTTGCTCAGCTAGCAAAAAAATATTTCTTGGTTTAATTTGTGGTAATGCTTTTAAGGAAGTGAATGTTAATTCAGGAAGAATGCAGCAGTAAACATTTTCGTAGGTCTTTTACAAGGGGGTTGTATTTACAGTATCATCAAAGGGATGTTTTAAGGTTGTGGTGGGCACAAAAAGAACTTGGAAAGCTAAAGCTAGAACATTTGTATTTGCTTTGTCTCACCCTTTCTGAACAAATGAACATTTTTAATTAGTGGTAAAAACACACTAGCATTTAAATGATAACATGTCATTTTTCAATCTTAGAAAAAAAGAAAACAGTGTGAATGATAGGACTTTTGTGTTGTTCAGTAAGTGTGTTGACCTTTTGAAAGGTATAAAAACTGGAATGATTCCAAGTAACTACTTACTAGTATTAACAATGTTAAATTAGTCATTCAATTGATTTATGATTAAGACTTTGTTCCTGAAGAGAAGCTGACATGGCAGCTGTGTTAGTTGCACTTGTATTATGATCAGATGACACTAATCATGATGTATATAAGAATCTACTTCAGCATCTTAAAATACAACTTATTCTTCTCTAAACAAATAGTTAAATAATTGAAGGTTTTTACAAAATATTAAGCATTCTATAGAGAATGTAGAAAAGGTAACGCTTAATCTAGTGCTATTTCTATAATAGCACACATTGTAAATAAAATTTATTTTATATGCTAGTACTGTCTATTAAAACCTAAGCTATTAAATACATAAGGAACCAAATTCTTTTGGTATCCTCATTTAAGGATTGATTTTTTTAAATGCAAAACCATGCTATTAAAATATTTATTCAGGTGTCTAGAGTGCATATATATAAAAGTATACCATCCACGTACCTGTTTACTTCACTGTGTTGACACATTCTCCCTTTTAGAAAAATGAAGTGAATTGTTTACTAGGTATATATGTGCACACACGTTTTGGAAACTGATCTTGTCAATTCATTCTTTCAGATCTTTGAGTTAACATTTGCAGATGGAAAGAGGATTCAGTATTCCATTCTAATATGATCATTGCATATTGGAAAATTAATGTAGCTTAGTAAATTCATTAAATAATGATTAATGACTACATATCTGAGTCATGAAACAAAACAAAAAATCATGAAAGGAGTTGATTGCCTCTCAGTGTGAGTTTTAGGCTCTTGAAATTCCCAGCTTATAATGATCACAAAATTTCAGGAATATTTATTACCTATTATTCAATAGGATAAATTTGGCTTACCTTTAGTTTTATTTCAAATTCTAAGATACACTTTAAAGCATTTGGCTTTAAGGTTTCTTTGCTTCTCTACAGGTTTCCTCATTTCATGATGTAATATTGAAAACAAAAACTCAAGTTACATGTTATGCTGCTCTAATGTTGCATTAAGCATTGCAAGATTGCATGCCTTTGTGCTTATCTATATACATCCTAACAAATTTGATGGAATGTGATTGGAAAGCAAGGGAAGGAAAGAAACTGAGACAAGATTAGGCTATGGGATCATGGAGTAACCTGTTTACTATCTGAAAGAAACTGGCAAGATGTCTACAGTGAATAAGTATATAGGACAGTAGCACAAATTTACCATGACTTAAAGCACAAAACAGAGGGGCTCTAATACTGAAGGATGTGAGGAAGGAAAATGTCCAGGAAGAGGGTACATCGCAACACTTTTTAACTTAATGGCCTCCAGATGTTTTGGGCTACCATCCGTCCCAACCAGCATAGCCAATGGTCAGGCATAATGGGAGTTATTCAAAACATCTGGAGAGCACAAGGTTGGGAAAGGTTGAGCCAATGGCAAGAAAACATTACCTTTTAAGTAAGGTAAACTAGGATTGTGCCAGATTTTTCATAGCTCAGTTTTTAATATCAAAACTTTCAGTAAAAATCTAATGGTTTGAATTGGTAAGCAAATTATGTGACATATACATTTTGATCTGTTTTGTAACAGTCTCAATTGCTGTACCAAGATTGCTCTCATCTTCTCTTTTAAGAAAAATGCTGCTGATGAAGAGTCTAAAAAAAAGAAAATGAATACAAGTGTTACTGAACACCAGTAGTGTTGTTTGCTACATTCTCTCTGTAGTTTCACTAGAAATTTCAAAACTAATGACTATGTTGAATTAAATAACACTGTTGTGATATATCTTTGGGGTAGTTAACAAATTCACTGAATAGAAGCTATAGAAGTACTGGTGTTTCGATATGTTGTAGTTGCTGAAACCAATCCTGTAGCAGAGACAGCCTTCCTTCAGAGCTTTACTAAGTACTAAATTTGCAGCTTAGATATTGATTTTAACGTTTTGACTTGACAGTTTGGAACTTGTTTAAAAAATAGCTTTTTTATATGAAGAAGACATGAATTGCTTAATATAACCATAATTTTACCAGCTGAAAACTCATTTGCACGTTTACCCCACTGCGTATTTACCCCTCTATTCATTTTGTATCATGAAATAGGGAAATGGTTCTGTTAGCCAATTTATGGACACTTGATATGTAAAACATAATGATGGTACATCTTGTAGTTTTTATAGGCTGATTCTGGTACATTGAAATATTGTCATATACATTAAAACATTATCACATGCAGATTCTTAATTTTGAAGGAAAGATTTTCAAGTCAGCAAACCAGAGGAGCTATTTACAAAATCTGCTGTCTAAGGATCCTATTTACGAAAACCATAAAGACATTTTTTTCAAGTTATTCCTCATGGAGGAAGAAATTGTCATGTTTATAGCAGCTTCATGCATTATGTTTTATAACTTCAGATTACAAAGGCCACAAACAGATCCAAAAGGATGCAGCTGGTTAAATAAAATCACAGAGGCTATTAAAGACTGAGAAGGCTTCCTTTAAAAAGTGGAGGGCTTGGCCAGAAAAAGAACTCTGGCAAAACAGATGTAAATTGTCAAGAAGGTAAGCATATAAGGAATTTAGAAGGAAATTGTTTAAAGCTGTAGAGTATATCCCATGCAGAGAAGAGTTGGCACAAGCCTCCATTTGTTTTGTGTCTACCACACCAGGCCATTACTAGAAATGGGATGGTGGGAAAACCAAGTAATTTCCACCAAATATGAGGGGCCTAGATAGGGATATATGCTGCATGCATTTGTCCTCCTCTTAATGATCCTGCACTTAATGATCTTGCATAATACATGCATAAAGAGGCATAACTGATTTGTCCATCCATGAAGTCACTTCATCCCAAAAGAAATTGGGGCAAAGACCATTGGCTGCAGCACCTACCAAGGAACCCAAAGATTGTGCACATCGGCAACCTTGAACCAAGTTTTGTTCCAAAAGATAAGTGTGTGAACATCAAAGCTAAGGCTGCCCTTAAGTTGCCTCCACAGGCTCAACTAGAAATGGCTCAAAAGTAGCAAAAATAGGGAGAGGTTGCCCTTAGAACCATTGAGAAAATAAGAAGAAATCCAAGGAACCAGCATTAGCAGAGATGTTGGACATACTGATATTGGAAAATAGAAGGGATATGATTTTGTGGCTTTGTACCACTTCTCCATGTAAGGAATGATTCATCAGATGTAGAGTTCATTCCATTTATTGATGATTGAGAACTAGAAGATAGTTCTAATGCCAGTGCTTCCCAGCAGAAGGGTGTTAATATCACCTCTTCCATAATAGGTAGTGGCATGGGCTCTTTTGAAAACACCCTTGTTAGATGGCTCAGAGCTGAATAATTATTGGTCAGTCTCAAATATTCCATAATTGGGGTGTTTGAGCACATAGTGATTGCCAAATTTTAGGTTTTCTGAGAGAAAACATTTATCTGTAAATATTTCAATCTGGTTTATTTATTTATTTATTTACTTACAACACTTGTACACTGCTCATATCTAGACCTTGTTTTGCTGCTGAAAACCATGGGTTGACCTGAAGAATAATCAGAGGAGCATAACCTTGTGAATCCTTTTGGACTTCTCACTGTCTTTTGATACTAGTTACATTGGTATCATTATGAGGCCAGGAAGAGAGTTGGGAATATTGTATTTTAGTAGCTACTGTCATTCTTAGAGGGGAGGTTGAAGAAAGTCATGCTGGGAGATTGCTTCTCTAACCCGTGACCAGTGTTGTAGCAGCTGTCTCAAGTATCCATCTGATATCCTGTGCTTTTTACTATATGCAACTGCTTGTAGAGACATCTGAAGATTTGGGTGCAGTGTCATCAATATGCTGATGATAGCATCTTATTCATCAGATGTGGGTTGAGGTTTTTTAATGGAATTGTTTTATATGTGATTGTAAAGCGCCACGATACCAGAAATGGTGAGGTGGTGCTATAAAAATGCTTTAAATAAATAAATAAATAGATCTTGAGGTGATGGAGACTCTGAATTGATGCCTGAGTTTGGTAATGATCAGGATGGGGTAAATAAATTAAGTTAATGTGGTAAGTTCTATTGGATGGACTTCTTTTGGTGCCTTGATTTTTCTGTGTTGTAATATTTTGGCCCCACAAAGTATCAACTATATCTGTGCTTAATATTTCTACCTGTAGGAGCAGTTCGAAACATCATTTTCCCCAAGTGAATTTGTTTTTCTTGCATGCCTATGCTGATAGTGACTTCAGTCATAATTGCATTGCAAGTTGATGTGCTTCCATTTTATGTATTGTTGAACGGCTTTGCCTACAATTCATTTATATCTGGGTTCATACTTTGTTATTACATGCTTATCTTGTGTCTGCTTGCATTGGGTTGTTCTGGAACTATTGGGCTACTTTGGATGCATTCACTTGGCTTGAGTTCATTGTCTTCTTCAGGCTTCCTAAGAATTGTGCAATTACACATTCTCAGAATAAGAACTTATGAAGTGCCATTCTCGATCAGACCAAGGGTACATCTAGTCCAGCATTCTGTTCACACAGTGGCCAACCAGCCATTGGCCAGGGATGAACAAGCAGGACATGGTGCAACAGCACCCTCCCAACCATGTTACCCATCAACTGGTGCACACAGGCTTACTGCCTCGAATACTGGCGATAACACAAAACCATCAGGGCTAGTAGCCATTGATAGCCTTCATTTATCCAACCCCTTTTAAAGCCCACCCAAATTGGTAGCCATCACTACAACTTGTGGTAGTGAGTTCCATAATTTAACTGTGCGCTGTGTGAAGAAGAACTCCTTTTTATTTGTCCTGGATCTTTATTTATTTATTTATTTATTTATTTATTTATTTATTTATTACATTTCTATACCGCCCAATAGCCGAAGCTCTCTGGGCGGTTCACAAAAATTAAAATCATAGTAAGACAATCAACAGGTTAAAAGCACAAATACACAATACAATATAAAAAGCACAACCAGAATAAAAACCACGCAGCAAAATTGATATAAAATTAAAATACAGAGTTAAAACAGTAAAATTTAAATTTAAGTTAAAATTAAGTGTTAAAATACTGGGAGAATAAAAAGGTCTTCCACCAATCAGCTTCATGGGGTGACCCTAGATTCTAGTATTCTAAGAGAGGGAGAAAAATGTTGCCCTATCCACATGCTCCATAACATGCATAATGTTGTACACCTCTATCATGTCTCCCCTTAGCCTTCTTTTTCCCAAGTGAAACAACCCCAGTTGTTGTAACCTTCCCTCATAGGGGAGATGCTCCAGCCCCTTAATCATTTTAGTTGCTGCTTTTTGCATGTACTATGATTCAGTTGGTTTGGGCTGTGTTTACATAAATAGAATAAAATATGCAGGCAGAACAACTTTTTTTTCCATAATTACTAGACATTAGCTATACCTAGTTCATATTTATTACAAAATGCCTGAAGTTGCACTTAATAGCTGCTAGTTTAAATTCTGTGGCTTGGACCCTAAAATCCTGTGAGTGTATAAAATTGCTAAATGGTTGTTCTTGCTGGTGGAATGGACAGAGAATATTTTAGCCAATGGCCCTTTCCCCTGTAGACCACTTTGCCCAGTGAAAGTCTGCTCTGGCTGGTTATGGGACCCCTTGGACCAGCATAGGAGGCTGCACTGGGGTCTGCAGGGGGAAGGGGGAATTGACTAAATTACCTTCACCTCTTCCTGCCAGCAGGATTAGAGATCCTTGGATTAGAAAGATCTTTTGGGTTTGGACGTCATGATAACCACAATCAATTAAATAAGCCATTATGGCTTATTCAACGCATGGTGGGTTATTGTGTCATCTGTCGGGGATTTTTAACCCATGATGGTTTATTTAGCCAAAATAACCCACTCTGATAACTGACATTCTTCAGTAGGGTTTATTTAACTCACCATGGATTATCATGTCATCTGGTGGTCACCGTGGGTTATTTTGGCAAGCTACTGAACTGTGTGTCAAGAGCTGTCAAAACCACTGCTTTTCTGTTCTTTGCTGCTTAGCACTTAGGAACACATTAACGTGACCAAGCCAGCATTGACTAAAATGACATCTGAATGCGGCCAACAACTTTATGCATTTGCTGTTGGATCCTCTTATCAAAATACTAAAATGATCTATGGCATACTGTTGATTTGCAGTACCATGAGTGAAAAAACCTCTATTCTGTACTTTTAGTGGGATCTCGAGGAAGGCCTCCTCAGATGACCTTCAGCTGATCTTGAGCTGCCATGTGGCATTATACAGGAGAAGCCATTCCTTAAAGGTATGGCAGACCCAGGCCATTTAGAGCTTTATAGGTAAACACCGGTATGTTCAATCGGAAACAGACTGTCAGTCAATGCAACTAATAGAACATCAGTTTTACTGTTTCCTATCAAGAGGTGGGTAGCTCAGTTGTGGATCAGCTATTGTTTTTGCACAGTTGTTGTCATTACAAGTCTTATTTTATTTTAAAACCTATATCACATAGGACAACACTGCCCTCAGGGTGCCTAACAACAATGAATGAAAAAGAATGCCTTACGTAAACAACCCATAATAAACATAATTAAATAAGTTAAAATCAGAAACTTAAACATTAAATTCTTATAAATTTACACACACACACAAATAACAAACACCTTTAGAGCAGAATGGCACAACAGTGAGTGGGACAATTAAGAATCAACCCTAACTTACTGCCTCAAAAGCCTCTCAGAATTATACATGTGAAATGTTGAAGCTATTCCGTGAAGCATCTCTGGGAAGGGAATTATGTAAAAAAGGGAACTTCAAAGAAGGCTGGGAATTGAAGCATAGCTCCATTGAGTAATCTTAATGTATTGGGTGAGGGTTCTCCTATAGAAGGAGGTGCTCACTAAGGTACCCTAGGCCATGCCCATTTATGGTTTTAAAGGTTAACACCAACACTTCGAATTGTGCCAAGAACTGAATTTCATTATCAGTGTTATTTCTTCCCATCAGCTTGCTCTTTAGAAGTAGATCTCATTCTGTAGTAATTGAAAGTTCCGAACAGTTTTCAAAAACAGCCCTCTTTAGATTGCATTTCAGTAGTCCAGCCTGAGGTTACACAATGAGATGGTGGCCAGGTCACACCATTTCCTAGGTGTTGCTATAGCTGGCACAGGAGCATAAGTTAGTGAAAAAGAACTCTTGATCATGGCTACCATCTGGGGATCTAGGAGCAATGGTTGATCTAGAAGCACATCCATCAGCAGTGGCCTGTGAAGTGGTTCTCAGATCCTTTACACCTCTAATGTTGTGGAAATGGCCTTGTATGACTGCCATTTTGCGCCACATTAGATATATGCAACTTTCGGAGCCCTGATCTTCTGTAAAATTCCGGCTCGCAGGGAGAAGTGTGTGCCTGTAGGGCGCTCCCAGACTGCTTGCTGAGCCCTCCAGGGCTTGTGCCTCCCAGTGGATATCAGCAGCGATTGGGCTAGCTCTTGCACTTGCTGGGCACAAGTGAGTCCAGTATCCCAACGTCCTTAGCAGCAGACCCATCTTGTCTCCCCCTCTGTTTTTATCTTATATTTTATTTTTCAGAGCCACAAAAATGTGCAGTTGGGGTTATATTTTTGTATATTTCATCCCCAGAAAATTGTGCAATTGTGTTTGTAATTTCTTTTAAATTCTCTTTTGATGGTATTTCACAAGACTCTTGCAGTTGTCTCATATGTGTAGTCTTGCCTGATCAATTTCTTTGTATGTTTCAGCTGTCAAAGGGAGTCCTGAGGAGGAGTAGGCAACATACAAGGAAATTGACAAGGCGAGACTGTATGTAGGCTAGTTTGTGCACAGTTGCCAGGGCCCAATTGCCAAGTTGTCAATTGAAAAGCAAAGGAAAGCGGGGGTGGGGGGGATGGCAAAAGTAAGTGCACTAAAAGATATTCTATCCCCCACTTGGTCTGTTGGCTTGTCACTTCTCAGTGTTCCCCACCTTTTCAGTGTTTCCTTGTGTCTTCAGCAACTCCAGAAAGGGGAGATATTAACACCCCCAAGAACCTTAGAGGGGGGCAAAATGGGATGGAGGAAATGGGGCACCAGCACAGGCAGTACTTACACCACCACCCTCATGGGGCCCTATTCTTTATGTCACAGGCAGCTGCCTTCCGAGGCAGAGATCCCCAGGATTTAAAGGGTTGCCATGACGCTTGGGGGTGCCCTCCTCACAGAACATTACTCCCTGTGTTAGCAGCAACTCTTTTTCATAGAAAGTGCACACCACTCCCTTTTGCACTCCCACTCACAGTAACAGCATTGAGCTTGACAGCTGTCAAACTAGACAGGGTTATGGCGACTGGCAGCGAAAAAGGGGGCACACTTTTCTATGAAAAACAGTTGATAGGAACTTGGCAAGTGGGTATTCAAAGCAGGGCACTCCCAAGGTTCAGGGTAACCCTTTGAGCCCTGGGGATAACCTTGCTAAGAGGGTGATCTGTACCCTGTTTCCTCACCTGTCAACTGTCAAAGCCTGTCCGCCAGCCTATTCATAGTCTAGTCTTGCCTGTTACCTTGTATGTTTGACAGCTCAAACAGAGAAGGCTACAGGCAAGGCAAGGCTGTATATTTTTGACAGTTGGAATTGCGCAACTCTGAAAATTCAATTAAAAAAATAAAACAAACAAAAGAAAAAATAATTAAAAAGGCTCTGACTGTGACTGGGTCGCCATTGGACTGGGGATGAGGGGCTTAGTGGGAGCCAGGGGGATACAGCGGGAGCCACTCCAAAGTTTGGACAAAGGTTGAGGAGCAGTCACGTGCAAGGGGCACCAGAAGTGGCTCAGCCCAAAGAAGGAAGAGCAGCAGGGGTTTCTGCTGCTCTTGCCAAGCAGCTTGCTGCCCGATGCCCGCAACCCATGATGGCTTGGCAAGTTCAAGTTTGGACAACATGCCAACCCATCGGGAGTACAACAACCCCAAGGTCAAGCCATGGGTTGTTGGGGTGGCTTGTTGCCCATGCACAACGCACCCTGCAGATGGAATTCAGACGACGCGACAACCCACCATGGCTTGTCACACACGATGGGTTGGCATGTTGTGTGAATCCAGTCAGTATCTCCTCATCTTTGTACCAGCTCAATCACTTAAATCAGGTGAGAGTGTCTGCTTGAGCAGATTCAAACAAAAGCTCCTAAAGCTCAGTCACTGCATAATAACTGTGAAACTCCCTTCCCCTAGAGCACAGTTGAATTCCAGTAGAGACTCTCTTAATATATGCAATGCAGAAGTTAATGCAATGTTGGATGACGTATAATTTGAAGTTCTTAATTAAAAACAAAACTTTCAGTACAAAAATGCTTGTCTTTGGCTCCCTCTATCAGCCTATTTTATTTGACTTTCAGAATTTCTGGTTTTCTACACCTGTCTAACAGGCTAAGTGCTAAAAATGTATCAGTATTTTTTTCTCTGAGTTCTGTTTGGTTAAATAAAAATAAACCAAGTAAATCATTTAAAATGCAATATGTGGTATGTATCTATTTACACCAAAAAAAAAAAAAATCATATGTCAGGGCAAGGCTTCCTAGACATTTTTCTTTCCCTGTCATATCCTAGCATAGCAACATGTTATACATTCTGAATGCTGGAAAGTCTTCCATGTTCCGTGGGGATTTTAATGACAGTATGTTATATACATTTGGTAGTGGTTTAATATCCAGCTATTTCATTGCCCTGCTGACATTGAGGGTAACTGGATTGTTCTATTCATTTTTTGGAGCAGATCAAAATGATTTGATATGCTAAGCTTTTTCTGACAGAAGATACAAAGTTTTGACAAACATGTATGGCACAGCAAGTGTCCAATTCTAAAGAGCAAATAAATGCAAACCACCATTATGGAGAACACAAACAGGCTGAAAGCAAGTTATTAGTAAGCAAATAATTGTTGAACTGTTATGAATGGAATAGGATGTTGAAATAAGACATGATTGGCTGATGTTACATATGTCCTTGATTACCTTCCTTGTGCTTTTATCCTAATAAGTGACATTCTTTGTATTCCCTTGGATGGCTAGACAGTCTGACACTAAAGAAGAATAAATATTGCATGTGGTACACATTAAGCTGTCATCTAAGACAGCATTTATAAAAAGTAACTGGTGAAATTCATAAGAAATTCTGCAGTGCTACAGTTTCCTGGCTCCAGTCATAATTGTCAAACTTCTTGACACATTCAGGTCTTCTCAAGTGACTTCAGTTTACCATTGCTTAGTGTGTGAATATTTTCGTTCATTTTTATGTTCAGATATTGTTAGCTATTAACATTGGTTGCCTTAATTGAATATTTTATTTATTAAAGATTTCATTTACTGGAGGAAGACAAAGAAGAAACAGTAATCTGGAAATGCATTAGATGGACCCCCCCCAAAAAAAAACCTATAAAGAAAGAGCAGTGTTAAAATACTTTAATGCTGTTAAGATTATATAAATAGATACCTACATACAGACCACAATTTGGTGTTTACAGAGCCAAAGCAACCACGTTTTGAATTGTTCATAAATGATAACAAAACCTACCCAGAATTGAATTAAATTATTGGAAAGGATTCAACAGTGTTCGACCAGTAGTGCTATTTACATTGTGCCAGCAGCAACCAATGTTGTACAACTTCAATTGTGCTTGCTAGTGTGATGGGTTTACCCAGAAATCTGCTATTCTAGCAAATGCCATTGGTGTTGCACAAGTGATAGTTTTCAGCAATTCCCCTCCTTCCTACAACCCTGTATGCCCCCAACAAAATCTTCTTCAGGAAGTTGGGAGACCCTTTTTATTGTAAATATTAACAAAACAAAACAAAAAAAGGAAAAAAATGTGGAAAAAAAAAACATATATAGGAATATCATCATTTCCCCCCATCAGGTATACCATTCATTTAAAGGAAAAAAAGGGAGAGAGTTATGCATAGGTTTCAAGAAAAGCAGACCATATAGCCCTGTATTTATCCACTTGCAAGTCGCGCCTCTATAACACCCGTTCAGATGTTGATAACGTTAAGTCCTCAGTCCATTGCATTATGGGAGGTAAGCATTTGTCCTTCCAATGTGATAGTATAAGTCTTTTAGCTGTCGTAAGAGCTCTGAAAATCCATTTGCGCTGACCATGTGTTAATTTCCAAGAAGCTTGTAGGTAGTTTAGGGGAACATGCACATTGTTCCATATTAAAGATTGTTTCAGTACAAAATTTATCCTTATTGTAATCTCCTCTCAAAAGGAGGCTACTACTGGGCATTGCCAACACATATGAGTTAAAGAAGCATTAGGAGCATTTCATCTCCAAGAGTTATGTAAGTTAGACAGACCCTTATTGAAAAGGCATTGTGGAGTCCAATAAACCCGAAACAAGATTTTTTGCTGAATAAGACGTAGCCTAAAATCCATAGAAGCTTTAGATACAGACTCTACGGCAACAATCCATTGATTAGGCAAAATAGGACACTCCAATTCTTTATTCCAATCCTGTCTTAAACCATAGGTATCATATTTATTTACTACTACTAAATGCTTATATATATGGGTTGTGGGTTGACGTGTCTGTTCAGCTGTTATAAGTGTTTTTAACCATAATGGAGGCTCTGAAGCTATAAAAGCGGCCAGACCAAACCAAGATTCCTGCAAGTGTTGCAATTGCAAGCATTGCCATTCAGCCATAGTAGGGAAATTATATTCAGCACGTAAATCAGAAAATGACAAAAACTCGTCTGGGCCTACTAATTGATCCAAAGTTTAAAAAATCATCTTACCCATCCATGTCCTCCACAAAAACTCTCTCCAATTCTTAAATCTGGATTTCCTCATAAAGTTAATTTTGCGTGAGAGAATCAAACTGTAATTAATGTGATACTATGCACCACACCTCTCTAGCAGCCAAAATTGTAAGAGTGGGGTTATTTATTCTAATATGTCGAGAACTGAGTGCCATCCATTTGGGAAGAGGTTCTAACCACAAGGATTCAAGAACTGACCAGGGTGGCAAATCTAAACGAACTGGAAAAGACCAAAACTTAATACAAGCCAATAGATAGGCCCAATGGTACAAAGCAAAGTCTGGAAAACCAAATCCATCTTCTTTAATTGGAAGTTGCATTCGTTTCAAAGATATTCGAGGTGAGAAAGAACCCCAGAAGAATTTACAAACCAGAGCATTAAGTTGTTGAAAGTATTTGCCAGATATAAATAAAAGAATCCCATGTATAACATAGAGAATTCGAGGTATAATGTTAATCTTGGGAGACCCTTTTGGAGCAGAATGGAACACAGGATGAGGTGAAATCGCTGAAAAGTGCTCCCCCCCTTCTACTGGTGGAAGCCTTCTGTCGGTGTAGAGAAACTGATTGAATTCCACCCAATTATTTCATAATTTTGACTGTTCTTTCTGAAGAAACCTATCTTAATCTTTCGTTGTTTTGCATTTCCATTATCAAATGAATAATGTCATCTCCAACAGCTGGATTAAATACCAAATTTTGGAGGAGCAATATATAGTCTTTCCCCTTTTTTATTTAATTTGGTCTATGAATAGCGTATTCTATAGAAGGAAGTTCATAAAGTTGCAGGTAACAGTGGCATTCTTGACTGAGGGTAAAATCCAATGTTATTGGGAACATCTTTCCCCAAAAATCTGTTCCACAGTGGTCTCCTAACCCTCCAGAGCATATTTTGAGAATTTGTGGTGGGCTACAAGGAGGAAAAGAATCAATCTTCCCTGTTCTGTCAGTGGGAAGACTTAATTGGTTATCACCCTATGGTTTTAGATTGATGATGTGATTTGAATACTAATTATGAAAATTACTATACAACCATCTTTCAGACTTTTCACTAGAGTCAAGATCCCAAGTTTTTTTATATAGTCCTTTGTAACAGGATATTTTCCATTAATTAGTTTTAAAATACTAGATTTACTGTAACCACAAAGTCAATTTTTGTTGTATTATGTCAGTGATCCTATCCCTGTATAAACTAATCTAAAGAAACATTGCATACTTTCGATCTAAATTGGCTTATCTGACAGAACGTGCATGCTGTACTTCGTAAAATATACATTTGTTTCTCGCAAAGTAATTTTCCAGATAAACAAAGTTCAATTCAATTGTTACATTTAGGAGATAGAAGAGTAACATTAACATCTGCAAAACGTTAAAAAAAAGTGTTTGAATTAGCCTCAAGTCTATAAGTATGTTTCCTTCGAAGTAAGGTTGCTGATACGAATCAGACTTACTTGTAAGTAAAGTGTTGGGGATTGGGATGTAAATAACCTATTCGGGTTGAAGAAACTTTTTCTCCAAGTATAACACTACTCAAATGTTACCTGTAACTGTTAACTCTCTAGACCACTACAGAGCACAAAATATTTGCCCAACTGGTAAATTGAACTGTAAGTCCCACTGTGGGAAATTGCTTTGCTGTGCTCCAAACAGCAGTTATCTTAGTAATTGTAGCTGGATTCTTTTGTGGCTAATAGACCACTGATGTCCTTTTCCCATGGCAGAATTATTTTATCTTTAGTATTTTAATTGCAAAAAAAGAATAAAAATACATCAGATGTTCTAGTGATTTAAAAACGAATAAGTGGCAAAATTTTAATTGGTGTTTTTGAGACGGCTATATTTTTGTTCCAGTTTATAGTATACATACCTAGCATTTCACATTCTAAACTGGAGCTCACAACAAGGAGCTTATCAGAGCAAATTGTCTAGTCCATCCCCTTCCTCACTCAAAACCTAATGACCCTTTATCATCATGGTTTAGATTGCTGGACACAGATGTGAGAAAATACAAGTAATCTACAGGTAACTACAGTAGCTGCACTGATGTTCTTGGAAAACTGACTGCTGAGAAGATAAAAAGCTTCCCACAGAGTTTGTGACTTTCCAGCAGCAAAGCGCATCATGAGCTCATACATGAAGTTTTATTTGTTGAAGACTCACAATAAGATGCATTAGGACGTTCAGCAGGGACTCGTTTTAGATGAGCTCTAAAATTTTGTGAGGTTGATGTACTAGTGCATAGTATCATACAGTAATAAGTCTAACAATACCAATAAGGTTTTTCTTCCCCCCCCCTTTTTTTAGAAGACTTGATGTAATAGAAATAAGGGGTATTAATATTGAAATTGTACACTCATTTTCTGGAAGCTCTAATGTAGTTCTGACATGTTTGTTTTGTTGTAATATAGAAGGATTGCAGTATTTGTGCTAAAAGCCATTTTTGTATGTTTATTTATTTATTTATGCATTTTTATACCACCCAATAGCCAAAGCTCCCTGGACGGTTCACAAAAATGTTGGAAAGTAGTTTTCTAAAATATTCCAATAAATGGCTTTCAAAAGACAAGGTTTGTTGCCGGATAACTATTCTTCTGTTGTACTTTTGACTGATCACAATAAACATTCAAATGTGTTAACCTGCCAGTTGTATGAAAGAGATGTAAGGATGAACGATATCTAGTTAGCAACAAGTATAATTTATATTTGCCTCATGAGGAAGCATGGAGAATTTTCTAAAAACTATATTGTAAACTTATTTAGTGTTTTTCTATTGGTTGGAAGTTACAGCAGCTGCACAGCTTTTCTCATATTAGCAACAGTAGTGATTTTTAAATTCTATTTAGAAAGGCATTTGATCTCTCAAAATAGTTGATAGCCTTATAGCCCAATCCTATGCATATTGATATGGAAATAAGGTCCATTGAGCTTAGTGAAAAGTATAGGCTGCATTTGGGCATAACCTTAAACCATTACTCAGTGCTAAGGAATGAAACTGAGGAGCCCCAGGCTCCCCTCCTCTCAGATGCCTTTGCAATGAGGACATGGGAAGTGCAGATTCAGCCAACAGTTTACAGACACTCTGGTTGTTGTTATCTATGGTTTATCTATGCTTTAGGTCATAGGAAGGTAACCTATAGCCCTTGCTTTCATCCAGCCTACAATGTGCTCTTCCCCTTCTTTCTGGCCCTTCTCTTGAGAAAGGCCAGGTGGGTAGAGGAGCTTTGGTTGCTGCTACCTAAAGGACACTGGGCATGATTTAAGCAGTGAAGCCCATCAGCACGTGTTCCCTCCCCTGCCCGGTCTTTCTAGTGTTCTTATGGCTATTCCCTGTATTCATCCACCCTTTTGTGCCTTTTAAAAACACATTTCTCCCACCAGCAGACAATAATTGCTAAGTCTAATGTTATATATTCACAAGAAGGCAGATGTATAGACAGTCCCTCCCTCCCCCCCCTCCCTCCCCACTCTCCCAACAGACCAGATGGCCTTGCCCTTGTTCATCCCCAAAGTAGCTCTTCCAAGTGAGTGACTGTGCTTGGTACCACCCCTTCCATGGTGGTCCTGCCCCAGGCTGCCCACCTATTATGCACCAGGCACAGGAAGTTGATACAATCTTTTGCAAGGTGGCAGAAGATTTCCCAGAGGGAAAGATTAAGAGAGAGTGAGCAGAGTCAGGAGTCTGGTCCTGCAAAGAAACAGTTTTTCTTTAGCCCAGAAAGTGTCTCTGGGGCAGACCCAGGTAGCAGGCAGGAAACATGCATGCTCCCACTCATTTCTGGGTTTGCTTTAGGAAGCACTGGCTTTCTGTTGTTCTAGCAGTGGCTCCCACTGGTGCTAAAGAAACTAGAGGGTCATTTCTGGGACTGTTCTAGAGTGGTTCCACTAATTTATTGGATGGACAACTGGTGATGGACAACTATTTTGTTCCTTCTTGTTTTCAATGTCTCTGTGGGGCTGATAGCCAAGATTGTGCTAATGTTCACGTTTGGTTCTATATGCTGATGATCACCAGGACCACCTCTTTTTCAATGCTTACCTAATAGGGCTGTTCACAGAACACACTAACCCACACTCAGTCGTTGAGTGTGTGTTGTTGTTGAACTCTGGGTTGTTTATTGAACCATTGGTTAGTGTATTGTCTGAACCCAGAACATTTTCTGCAAGGTGGCTTGTTAAACATGCAGTGTGGCTTGTTAACCACCTTGAACAAACCAACAACAAACCATGGAATCTCAAGGTGGCTTGTTTGAGCAAAACAAGCCACATTGCATTGTTTTACATAACAAACTACCCTATGGAAAATTTCCTGAGTTCAGACAATGTGCTAACCCATGGTTTGACAACAACCCATGCTCAACCACTGACTGTGGGTAGGCATGTGGTGCAGACCTAGTCATTGTCTGGCTGTGGTCTGGATACTGGATGAGGAGAGCTTACTAAAGTAATCCAGCCAAGCCTAAGATAATAAATTATTGGGACTATGTGGTAAATAGTTACATAGCCAAGTTTCATGGTAACACCAGTTATTCAGGATGCTGAAATCAGAGGCTCGGTATATCGCTGTCACCAAAAAAGAAAGAAAAAAGGCCAAATTCAATGTTGGAAGCAGCTTGGAATCAATATTAAGTCTCTTCATATAAATCAGTTGCTTAGCTCTGCACCCTATTTCAGAAATGGATAAATGTAAAAATAGAGATGGTACAAAACCAGGGCAACTAAAATAGCCAATGAGATTGGAGCTCACTTCTTATGAAGAAAAGTTTTGGGCGCATGATAGAAAAATGTAGAAGAATAACAAGAAGATTCCAACTCAGGTTCGAATAATCAAATCAGTTGGCAAGTGGATTCAAGCCCCAAAGGAAGTATTTATTCATGTAATCAATACTTACATTTTGAGATTCATTGCCACAGAATGTAGGAATGGCCACTATCATATACACGTGTGCTTTTTTAATGACTAAATCCATTCATAGAGAATAGGGCTATCAATGGCTATTAACTATAATGGCTAAAAATGAAAGCTTTGTGTTAGAGACAAGTAAATATGTCTTGATAAATAAAATGCTGGGGGTGGGGAAATCAGGTTATCTGTGAGTACTGGACTAGTGGAATTTTTGTTTAATTCAACAAGGCAAGTCTTACATTCTTAATAAGAGCTGATGTATAGAAAAGCTGTAGCCAAGTTAAAAAAACCACAGGAATTTGAATATAGCAGAAGAAAGAAAAACGTTTTCTGAGAATACAACATATAATATATATCACACTGGAAAGTTAGTTTGGAAACATTAGGTAAAATCCATTTTTATTATGTCTGTGGTGAGAAACTAAGAGATCATTGTGTATATATATAGGAAATGCATTGAATTTCTTTTTAGTGGCCTTAAATTCTCTAGCACAGTCAATACACAATTAAAAGCCTTGTCTGTTATAAACTTTTGTTTGAGCTCTTTAAACTGAATGATTAGCAGAAATAATGACCCTGTCAGACTTAATCACATTAAAATGTGGTTAACATCATTTAATTTTTTCCACTTAATATGCGAAAATTTCCAGTAGATTTGCAGTGAAGGCCATTGAAATTCCATTAGAACAAGAATAAAAATTTCAGGCATCATTTATTCAGAGAAGGAATAAAGGTCTTGATTGAAAACTGCTGAATCTTTCTATTAGAGAAACTATGAATCACTACATTGAATTGTACCTTCGGTTTCTGTATTCCAAGTCTTAGTTTCAGAGGTATAGAAAGCATTTATAGTGTGTTTTATTAAATGACAACAAAAAATTAGTAATTCTACAGATGCTAGAAAGAAAATATCACTGTACTTTCAAGGATTGTACTAAGAAAATTGCTTATAGTGCAGTCCTATACGTATCTGCTCAGAAGTAAGCCACATTGAGTTCCAAGGAACTTATCCCAAATAAGTAAGTGGGTATAGGACTGTGTCCTTAGTTATACTCTACATAGATTACATTTTTGATCCAGTGTTTATAGGACTGTGGCCCTATTTGGAGGGCTGATCTTGCCTCAGTTATGCATATATTAGTGATGTCCAGGTGGATTACTGGAAGGCACTCTACAGGAGTCTGTCTTTGACGATGGTTTGAGAATTTCAGCTGGTGCAGAATTTGGCTGCCTTAGTACTGGTGAGGGCTATGGAGTCAGTTCTTGGGACACCTAGATATGCCAGAGTGTTTATGAGCCCCAATTTTAAGTGCTGATTTTTACTTTCCATGCCTTAAATGGTTTGGGTCCAAGTTACTTTTAAGCCCACCTTCACACATATCAGCCTGTCTGCACTAAGATAAACAACAGAGGCTCTTCTCATTTCCTTTCTTTGGGAGCAGTTAGGTTGGTGGGTGCAAGTGGGAAAGCGTCTTTTTTGCAGTGGCCCCACACTTTTACAATGCATTACCATCTGGGTTCCATTAAGCCCCATTCATTTTCTTTGGCTTTTTGTTTTAATATTAGTATTAGTATTAGTATTTGTATCCCGCCTTTTCCCCAATACTGGGACTCAAGGTGGCTTTTTGTTGAGTTATATTTTATTTGGAATGTTAATAGTTCTTCCCTTCCAATATGTCCTGAATTTTAGTATTTTCTAGGCTGTTCTATTATTATTGCTGGCTTTTATTAATTTTTGATGTTAATTATTGTATCAGATATTATTGTTTAAGCTGCCTTGACAGGGTTTTACCCTTATTAAAGACAGCCTAAAATATTTTTAAATAAACAAATAACATTCTGAATGTTTATAATAATTTCTACAATATTAACCCTAGGTAAAATGTATTAATATTAATAACCAAATTTCTCTAAGGTTTGTATCTATAAAAAGGGTGAGTTTTCTGAAAGCACTTACAGGAAAATGTTTTAAGTTATATATATTCTTTTTTCCAGCTTTGTGGATAATTCTAACATCATTTGGTTTTTAAATTTTCCTTCCTATTATCTACATGCAATGCAATATTTAAATGTAACAAGGGGAAAAGTTCAAAATGTTGATGTACCTAACAATTTGTACTTATGTAGACACTGTCAACACTTGAATTATGTTGATTTTAAAAAACATTTTTTGCTGTATATACTTCAGAAGCTTGAGTTTCTGTCTAGAACCATTTTAGTCTTATAGTAATTTAGTAATTATACAGCAGGTTGTTGTTGTTTTTTAATTTGTATATTGTTGCTAAGCCATTTCAGCCTATTATGTAATTACACTGCCTGCTTGTGTAGAAAGTATATCATCTAAGACATGAAGCATGTGCATCTGACTGTGTATTAATAAAAAGAAAGTTATAATGTGTATAAAGCCTATAGAAGCAGACTACCTTTGTTTTCTTCCTCTGTACTTTCCTTAAAGGCCCAGTTCAAAAAGATTTAAAAATTTGTGATCTTTAAGTAGTAGAATAACTAATGAGTTGCTCAAGTGCACTTTCAGTGTTCTTAAGATCTTTATTTTTTTAAGTGAGCTGGGATTTTTTTTTTAAAGTGAGCTGGAAATTTGTGTATCTTAAACATTGGCACCATCGTGGTTACTGGTGGTGCATGGGCAAAGAATTTTAAATGTTTCCTTCATGAATTCCTCTATTCAAACCCCCTAATTAAAACACCCAGTCAAAGAAGTACCAAAATAATTACCTAACCCAAAGAAATCAACAAAATTGGTTGCATGACTTATCTTAAACAAGGCACTAGAGCGAATGGCTCATTCTTAAAACACACCCACCCATACCCCGAACCGCTGACAGCTTAGTCCTTCAGACCTTTTGGTTGAGATGCACAGAATATAGGTGTGTATCTGTCATAAATATCTTTCCTTAAACGGGCATAGATGTTCAAAATGTTTCAGACCTGGAACTTGGGGGGATTATTCGTCTCAAATTTATTTATGTATTTTAAAATATTTCTAAGCTGCCTTTAAAGGCAAAGGTTGTGAGCTGAATCTTTGTGGTGATAGAATGTTTGCACTGATGAATGTTCTCATAGTTCAGTAGACCAATAGTATCCTCATAATGCTAGCACCATTCATGACTGCTTATCTGCCTGTTTAAGGTTCTGCACTGAGCTTGAGCCGCAGTTTTTGCTTTCACCAGGAACTAGCACTGATTTGCATGGTAGAGACATGAGACAAGCTGCTTGCATCACCATGCAGATAACATCCCATGTGAGCTTCCTTGGCTTCATATGTAGCCTTGTTACCAATGTTTATCCACCTCAGGGGAGTGGGGGAAGAGAAGGTGTCACATTTACAGGTCCTCCGAGGGCACAGCTGCACCCTCGAGGCCTTTAATTGCACCCTCGTGGTGATTTCTATGTATACAAGGCATGTCTGTTAACTATCTGGTTGCTCTATATTTTTAAGTCTATGGAACTGGTTTCTGTATAATTTGATAGATAGATAGATAGATAGATAGATAGATAGATAGATAGATAGATAGTTACGACACACCCCCTTGCTCTCTGATTGGCTAAAGTAATAGGTTACAAATTGGTGTTCTTACTCCCATTCTGTGCCTAATAGGAGTGGACATGAATGGTGGGTGGCTGTGTTGGAAGGGAAAGGTAAGCGTTCCTGTTGAATGCAAGCTGGCAGTACGGGAATGGGACCAAGTGGGCTGGGGACTTTTCTATCTGAAAGGCGAGCATAGGCAAAGGGAGGACATTTCCTGCCTGCTTGCTCACCCTCCTATCTGCATTTTTTGGGGTGAGGGGGATGGGCTTGGTCTCCAACCCTTTATTTTTGTGTGTTGGGAAATGCAGTACTTGTACTCTGTGTTCTTCTGTTTGTTTGTTGGGGGTGGGTGGATAAAGCAATGGAATTTCCAGCCCATTTATTCATCTGCCCATGCTGCTTTACCTCCAGGCTTTTGTGTTTAGCGTGGTGGTGATGCAGAGCCATTTTCCCTTCTCCCCCATGGCTGCCTGCCTTGTGTTTGCTGTGGCAATCTGGATGTTATTTAGTGCACGTGGGGAGCACATGTAAAGTTAGGGATATGCCTGCACTATTTTTCTTCATTCTGTGTGCTAGATTTCTGGGTTCGGTGGCTGCCCTGCCCAACTCCGTTTGTTGTGGTGCATAGCGATGGGGGCTATTATCATCAACTTTATTACGGTCATTGACCAGACATTACACATGCACGGGAGTAGGGCAAAATGACATACAGATTTGAAAAGTATGCAGCAGAATCAATTCTGGAGAGAATTATCAACTATTTGTTGAAAATGTTCGATGTTTGTATTTCTGGTTTTTATTTATTTGTTAATAAATTCTTCCATATTTGAACTATTTTGCAGTCTTGCCATCTTTCTGCCCTGACCCCCTCCCCCAGTGGCCATTGATGAATAGCCATGCCCCCATGGTGTCTATTTTGTGAGTGGCCATTCTGTCACTTTGTCAGGATTCCAAATGCGCCCAACAGGATGAAAAAGGTTGGGGACCCCTGATGTGGAGACTCTATCTCATCCAGGCCGTTTGCTGAATAGTGGAAAGAAGGCGCTTGTGCTGCTCCTCCACCATATTATTTCAGCTCTTGGTTCTGGTGAATGTCTGAATCTTCTCCTTAATCTGAAACGCGCTGCTTCTAGAGTCAGCAATACAAGTGAGAAGTGGAATTCATACTTATTTATGTAAAATGTTTATTTCAAAGAGTGTGAGAGGAAATGCAGAAAATACCTTTGTTTGTAGAACAGGCCCATATGGAACTAAGCAGTCCTATGAAAGGACAATATCACTAAGAGAGATTTATTTAATTAATTAATCAATTCAGTTTATCCCACCTAAAGTATTCTGCTTATAGGCGGGATATAAAATGAATGAATGAATAAAGTAATGTACTCTTATTCATTAGAGGTAGAATCCCTTTTACGGATGTATTGCTTTGCTGTTTTTGTATGCATTTAATTGTTGGTCTTCAAGGGAGTACAGTGAGGGACTACGTCATGTTGTTCATCTGCCATCTCTGCTTTTATTACTGGGAGATTTGTGGATACAGAAGAATACCAGCATTAACAAGATAGGCTGAACATTGGAACATTTCCTGGTTGAATACTGGATGGTCCGCAGCATTATTCCATAGTCTACTTCTCACTGGGTTTGAGCAGAAAAGGGAAGAACTTCTAATTGAAGCTTTCAGCAATTGCAGAAAACATCTCCCCCACCCCTAACCTTTGATGATACCTATGTGATGATAAAAGCGTTTACTGATTCAGAATGAGGGCAGTAAACTTTGTGATATAGCCAATTCTGACTGGCTGTGTGATGATGTTGTGGCTACATCATTCCTGATTGGTTAGGATCATGTGTTGTTGTTTAAATGGTGCTGAAGAAGCTCGTGATTTGGCTGTGAGTAGCCATCAAATAAGAGCAAAAAGGTGAGGGGGTTCATTTTTTTTACCCCCCCCCCCTAAAAGTGTGAACATTTGGTGAAGTTCTACATTTACTGCAGTTGACCTTTCAGTCTATTCTTCCATTTCTTCCTCTGCTTCTTTGGAATCTTTATTTTTCTCGCCAAACAAGTGAGAAAAAATTTCTCGCCAAACACTAGTATCCTGTTTTAAAGGATACTAGTGTAAACCAACACTGCACAACTTGTGTGCCCTGTTGAAAGCTGGATATAGCCAGCTGAGTTAATTTTCAAGGCACTGCACATATGACTGAGGACATCATGTAAAGTATAGTACATTGATATTTGAAAGGATTCAGAAGCTGTAGAATCCAAGCATCTTACATCCTATTGCTGTAAAACAATTCCACGTTTTGTGGGACCGTAAAATCTTTAAGTATTACTTGTTTCATTAAATGGTTACCTTGGAAGAACACACACAAGAGGGTAATTTCATCAGAGGACTAGGAGGGGGGGAATCCTGAAGTAGCTATATATGTCTAAGATAAATAGTTCCATCATCTCATGGGTTACCTAGAATAAAAACACAGAGATCAAACATTGTTGTTCCTCTAATCTAGAATTACATTATGTTCCAGCATCAGTCGCTGGTTTGCTAGTATTGGTGAGCTATTTTCAATATTCTCTGGTTTTGTTTATTCTTCAGAATTCTGATAGTTTCCATAGGAAAGGGAATTATAGTTTGTTTGGGTGCCAGAGGATGTTTACTTTATAACTTTCAAGCTCTTGTGACCTAATTCTGCTTCTCTTTTATCTTTTACTTTCTTTAAAAATCTAGAATTCATTTTTCAATTGAAATGAGTTCTTGAAGTGGTGAAAAATACATATTTTTAATATAAACAATAGAAATAAATTTTCTTGACAAAGGCAAGATATAAATGAAAACCATATCAGTAGCATGATCTTAATAGCATATTAATTTAAAAGTCCTCTTGAAATCAAGTGTCTTAATAGCCCGTCTAACTGGGCCAAGGTGTTGAAAATGGCCTGTCTCAAGCAGTAGGTTATTTAAACTGTGGCACATGCCGGGCATAATTTCCCTTCTTACCCACCAGGGCACAGCTTTTCATGTCATCTGAACCCAGGCAAGCATGGCTTATTTCTAGGAGAGACAAAAGGATGTTTTATTCAACAACAACAAAAAGGGTTCCAATGTACTTTTGATCACATACACATCCTTTTTCAGGAAACTCTAAAAAGCAATAGATAATGTTTATAGACATTAAATATTTCCAGTGTTCAATAGTATATACCATATTCAGTGAAACAATTGTTTATCACAAAACAAAGACATAAAAAACTTGAAAATCTGAAGAAAGAGAGGCTCAGATTCAGATGACATGACAAGCTGCACATGGGGCAGGTAAAATCCCCTGGCATGCGCCAGAACACATAACAGCTTAAATAAGCTACCGTGGCTTGTTTAAGCTGCGGGGATCGTGAGAACTGGGTCAGTGTTTCATCGTGGCTGCAACAAAGTGCTCCATGTATTGTCAGGGAACCAACTCTCCAAAGGAAGTGACAGTTGCACCAGAGATTTATTATTGGACTTCACTAATGGGGGAGTTATGGGATGTTCCTGCTGGTTTCCTGTATGAAGCTTTAAAAGTAAGAACCATTAACTTGAAATTAGACCAGAAGCCATGTGGAATACAGTGAAGTGGATCTCCTGTAGTATTAGTGTTGCATGATTCCGGCTCTAAGGCCTATCACCAGTCTGGCTATTGTAAAGGTCTGCATATTACATTAGTCCAATTGAGACGTTACCAGGGCGTGCACAGTAGTGGCAAATTCCCCCCACCCCACCCCACGAAATGGAAGCAACTGGTATATCAGCTAAAGCTCATGAATCTCAGCTATACTCCCCAGCTGAGAATCTAGAAGAAGATGCCAGTTCCTGGAGCACTCCTGAGCTATGAATCTTTTCTTGCAGGGGCCTTGTGATTCTTCTGGACAGACAATTCTGTCACTTGTCCAGATGAAGAACCACATATTATAGAAATAACAGGAATTGCCCGACATTTGGGACACATCTACTCTGATTCTTGCTCAGACTTCAACTATCCACTCATCAGCACAATCTCCCATTTGTGCCAGCTTTTTGAGTGCTACACTATATAACCTGGTCTAAATTTTAGAAAGCAACTGCCTGTTTGCCAGCACCTGACAACTGCTGCATGCATGAGCAGTTCAAAGTTCTCCTAGGCTAGCAGTTCTTAAGCTTCCTACCTTCAGAAAACTGTTTATACATCAATATCTGTCAAAAGGCCCAACATGTCTGCCACAGAACCTCAACTCATTGCAGAAGATTCTGGGACATGTTCCAGGGTACATATAGCCCATTAGGCCTCACAACCGCTGTCCTTTACAATACAGAATTGTCTCTATGGCCTTAGCTAGACCTACCTGTTAGTACGTGAAATCCCACCTCTGTTTACACACAATGACCTCAGAAGGAGAGACGTTGCACCTGCCATTTTTTAAATTAAAGGGCCAGCAGTGCACAAACACTCGTGCGCAAAAGGTAAGTAATTTTTTTAATTTAATTTATTTTCCCCACTCCTCCACCCTACCCCCAATGGACGCAGCACTCCTGAGGAGCGCTGCACCCCGTACACGGCTCCCAGCTCCTCACGAGGAATTGCGAGGAGGTGGGTCAACCCGCAGTGCCTGGCCACACATTCTGTGGTTTCAGGCTCAGCCCGAGACTGCAGAAAAACTGGAGCTAAAGAGGAGGGTGAGTTCCCGGGGCAAGGGGGGGATCAAACCTCCCTGATCCCGGGATCCCCTGTGCGTCATGTGGATGCAGAGGGACAATCCTGGGGATCACCCCGGGATTTTGCCCTGTCTAGCTATGGCCTATGTTAAGAAATTTCAGATCTATTCCAGATTGTCAAAGCATAAAATTAATCATAAGCTGCCTGTTGTCCTTTCCTGCATGTGAATAAAAAGTTAACGTTCTTGTAATGAAAGAATTACCATTCATTTTTGCCATTGACAGCCCCCCCCAACACATGAATATCCCATTTACAGCTAAACTAAAGTATCTTGGTATTTCATTAGGTAGTAAGCTTTCTTCCCTCTAATTTGCCAACTGAGATTGAAGTGCACAAAGGCAGTGAACATTCTTTGAACCTTATCCTGCACACCTGGGGAATAAAAACCATGCATCCAGTGTGTAACTGTATTGACTACTGATTCATAGTGTAGCTGTATATTGCTGATGGTTCTATGAGATGCATGAGCTCTGAAGATGTTGCACCATAGCCTTCATTTTGCTTATGCCAGGGGGAGACCCATATGCACAAAGCTTCAATGCCAAAATCATTTGAATTGCCACTTTCAGTGTAACACATGCAGTATCTGCAATACGCAGCAACATTGTAATGAATTCCAGGTTAATCAGTTTGAGGCTTTTCCTTGGACAAAAAAAGGTGCCCACATAGGGGCATTTCATTTGTCTGCCTGCTTATTTCTGAAGAGCCTCACATATATACCAAAGTCAACCTTGAGGATTTGATCCCTATTTGGAAGGGCAGCAAGGAAAACATTGTCTGTCAGCAAGTATAACATGGTTCGTGAAGTGGCCACTGGTCCTATGCTATCAATTTTAAAATCACCTAGCTGCCCTGTTCCGATGCCTCTGCTTCCAGCATCCTTAATTCCCATGCAGGGAATTACAATTTGATATTTGTAATCATGGAATAAGGAGCCTGGAAGAGGAGGTAGACGAAAGCATTCATGTGCTGAGCTGTGAAATCCCAAAGGGCCTCTTCTTTGTTGCCTAGCCCTGCACTTCAAAGTAGCCATTCAAGGAGGCAAAGGAGGAAGCACTGCACGGAAGGCCATAGCAAAAAATACAAGGGGTGGCATTTCTTAGATGTGAGATGAGAACTCAAAGTCTACCATATCTTTTTCAGGACCCTCTTTGTTTCACACTGCTATATCTGGGGGGGAAATAATATATCTATGTCCACAGAAGCGAGATGGTTGTGATCTTACTTTGCCACAGTCTACATCTCTGCATCTTTAGAGGTCGTGGGGAAAATCACAGCCCATTTGTAGGAGAGCAACACTTCAAGGACACTGAAGAGTAGAGCCGTAGAAGATAAAATCTATAAAGCTGCAGGGTTGGCGTTAGCATTTTTACTTGGAATTTGCACAGGACTTCAAATGGGCAAGAGATAGAAGTTCCCTCTAGCAAATGGATGGGCTTTGCAAGTTTTGTAATCCAGGACAACAAATGGTTTCGCTCTGTGTAAGATACTTGGCCGTTGTTCTTCTCATTTCCCTTTCTTTGGCCCATTATTATAATTTTTCTACACTTAAGCAATTTTTAGTTAAGATTATTAGAGTCACTAACAAATGGCAGCACTTAGAATACCTCTGGAGAGAAGGATCCTTTCAGCCATTCTTATTAGATGACCATCAAGACCTAGCCAAACCCAGTTTTAGGATTAAGTTTCATGGAGTCACTACTCAATTGACCATCCAGTTTACAGCTTGTTCGGGCACAATTATAGTAGTGATTAGTTGATGTTGTATGATAGCAACATAGCTTTGGATAAGTTGCCTGTCCCATACAATACAAGGATGTTTTTCTTGGTCTAGACCCAGGAAATTGCTGCTTCTCTTCATCAGGAAGCAAGATTACTACCTTGAATTTTGTTTTCATAGTTTATCTATGTCAATGTTATGGAAATTCCATAATGCATTTCAAACTATTTTTTTTAAATGATATTGAAAGTCATAAAAGTGAGACAGGCAAGCGAGGAACCTGTCTATATGGGATGATGCAGTACCCTATTTGTGTACTTAGCCAGTGGCAGGTCTGATGTCAGTCACTTCAGAGACCTTTAGACCTCCGTGCTCATTTATTGCTAAAATGTACCAGCTCTGCTTCTGCATTATGAAGATCATCTGTCAACACTCTGAGATATTCTCCTTTGTTATTAAGCTTGTGATGCTCTACACACTGTCAGGTTTTTTGCCAATTATAGTTAAGGTACAATAGTGTATTCACTGGATCAAAGTCTCTCACTGGCAGTGGAGGAATGATTTGTAAGTCTTTATTCATCTGAATTGTACAATAGAATACCTGAGGAATGCAAATAATCTCTCTAAGGACTCAACAGAAAAGCCCTTAAAATGAGTGTAGCACTATTATTATTCGGAATTGGTGTTATAGCCAAAGTAATTATTTCTTATCTTGTTTCACAGCATTCTTAGTTTTAGTTATGGTGACCATTTTTGGAAAACAAAAACCTGTATTGGATTTTAAAAACTGATTTTGTTTTTATTATGTGTTCATTGTTTCCTTTTGGGTATAGTC